>NC_045770.1:17490244-17793275 GCF_008692025.1 Phocoena sinus
TATGAGTCACATTTGTATTGGGAAAGTGGAAATGGAATACTTTCATGATGGAAAGAAAAGAATGGTCAAAGCATGGAATTGCAATTATGAATAATAGCCCATAAAATAAACAACTAATACCACTGGGAAGTTAGGATATTAAATTGTGTATCTAAAGTACACAAAACTGCAGAGAGACCATCATAACTACAACAGAGTCTTCCTATGGATGTAAGAGAAATTCATCATTAGGCAAATACACATGAGGTGAAAACCAATGATAGAACACAAAATGTATGGTAATTGTCAAATGCATAGTTTGGACAGTAACTACCATGATCAGGTCATTCCTGATTGAGATGGTCAGGGCTCTCTGATGGAACATCATTAAAGAAAAGTCAAATATCCTTTGATAGGACATTCCCTTATTTTTGCTGATTATTTCTTGCTACCACCTAGATGTGAAAAGGGAGATTAGTATTTTTGCTGTTTACAGCCTTGGGACCATAAACTTTGCTTTTTAATTCTTGCCAGAGTCCTTCCTCATTAGAGCTATTTTGGTTAGACCACAGATCCTACTCCAAATTCAAGAATGGGCTAGAATGATGCTTTGTATTCAGTTCAAGGTTGTTTTTACGTGGATTATTCCCAAAGCAGCAAAGTTGTGCACAGGATGAAAACAAGCTTTGCACAAAGATAAATGTACATGGCTCTCAATTATCACCCTTGATTGTGAACATATGTACCCAAAGTACAGTTGACCTAACTATACAACTGAGTAAGACGTGCTCCAGGTTGAAGAAAAATAGAGCTATGAACTCATTGCCTTCTTTAGTCATAGCCATAGTATCACACCAAAATATGAATACTAATTATTTTACCAAGAGAACTGTGTCTAGCAGACCTAATGACTAGAATCTGGAACCTGATACTCGTGCTAAACCAACACAGGAACAATTTCCCTTTATGTTTCCCTGCACTTCAAGGTGTAAGAATTTTTCATTTATGACCACTTTGGTCTTTCAGTGGAGATGCCTAAGCATGGCCTAACATATAAACTATCATCACATTCATTCTACTTTTTAGAATGTAAGGGGCAACGCCATTGTGAAAATTCTTGATAGAAACCACATATGGAGGACAGGGTTGAGAATATTACATGTAGAGAGTTACAGCTTTGTCCTACTTGGAAGATGTCCTCCATAGGAAGTTCTTCAGTTCTAGTTAAATAATCTCTGTTGGACACTGAGATTGGACACCGTTGATTTTTACTTTTCCAGACAATGACAGATTATAATTTCCAAAGATGCTGCCACAATATTCTCACATCTCACATCCTTTTTTTCAAGGTGACTTGCAATTCCTGCCATCAAGAGGTAACCAAGAATATGAAGTGGAAATTATGTTTGACTTCTGAGACTAGATCAGAAAAGGCCATGCAGTGTCCTGGTTCTCTTGGAAAGTTCACTTTGGGGGCACTTCTCTTGATAATCAGCTGCCATGCTGTGAGAAACACAAGCTGCATGCAAAGGCCATGTGCTGGTGTTTCAGTTGACAGTTCCAGCATTCAAGTCAGCTACCAGGCATGTGAGTGATGATGCCTACAGGTGTTTCAGTCATCCCAGCATTGGGGTCTTCCCAGCTGAGGACCCAGACATGCAGGACCAGAAACAAGGTATCCCCATTAGTCCTATTCAAATTTCTGACTCACAGAATCTGTTATAATAAAATGTCTCTGTTTTAAACTACTAAGTTTGGAGTGGTTGTTACACAGCAAGAGTAGCTGGAACATAGGCCCAACCACAGGTGTGAGCTAAAATTATAATTCCTTCACTGCCTCTTTATTCACATTTGTCCAAAGTCTAGTTTATTCTCAATTAATCTTTTCTGACTTTCCTTGGGTATCTTAATGAATTCTTTTCTAGCTCCTTCACTTCTCCAACAGTAGAATTTTCTGTGTTTTTACCCATTGTTAAGTTCTTGTTCACTGATGAAGAAACTACTAGAAAACTCAGCTTTTAAAAAATTGTTTGGTATAATTCAGCTCACTCTGCTCCTACTAGAATTGGCAGGGATTCTCTATATGCCTCTAGGGGCATACCATAAGAATATATGTAACTTGGAATGTGTTCAACAGAGAGTGACAAAAATGTTTAGGAACTTTAAATTTTGTTATGGAATGACTCAAAGAGTAAGGGTAGTTTAGGCTGAAGTAAACATAACAAGCTATTCAGGAGGTGGGGATGGGATGGTGAATTTGAAACTCACTATTATTGGATGTGAACACCTAAGAAGAGCAATGAATATTACTTATTGGGCTCTGAGGGCAAAACCATGACCAGTGGTTACAATGACAGACACATTGTATGTAACTCAGTGGAAAGACCTTCCTAACACTAAAAATGTCTGATGATGAGATAGACAGTTGTAAGAAGCAGTGGATTTCCCATCACTGGAGGTTTTAAAGCAGTGACTAGATGTCTACTTGTAAGAATAGTGTAGAGAAAGTTCATGCATTGAAGTGGGGAAGCAGAGGGTGGGGAACACTGGAAGAGATGAACTTTATGGTCCCACCTAAACCCAGAATTCTATAATTACTTTTTATTTTAGGTTCAGTGGGAAAATGGCAACATCTGCTTATAGAGCTATTGACATCAACAGCCATTTCCGTCAGAAGTATGAGCCTTTGTAAAGTGGTCAGTTCGGTGGAGAGGACACATTATCAGGATGAAGATAAGAATAAGGTAATTGAGACATGAATTATTAGAAAGATTGCCAAGTGTAGCCAAGTCAGACTTTGATTTCAATTGGAAGGTGAGAAGAATGTGATCCTTTGGGGCAGTTTGAAATAAGAAAATATGGTGAAATGGGGAGGGACATGTGAGGGACAAAACAGCTCTGCCCAGGAAGTGATACCAGGTCTTGTTTGGAGTAACTGTATTCTTAAGCTCATTAACAGCACTAAAAAGTTAAGAGTGATGCTGACTCTGATGGAAAAAATAAACAGTTAGCAAAAACAGTTATAAGGAAACACACTTTTACATAAGTCAATAAACAGCACTATCCACCCAGGCAGAGTGTAAGAGACAGAGCAAGTTAGTGTATTAGTCCCCAGGGCTGCCATAACAAAGAACAACAAACAGCATGCCTTTAAATAAGAGAAATTTATTACCTTACAGTTCTGGAGGCTAGAAGTCTAAAATCAAGGTGTTGGCAGAGCCAGGCTCCCTCTGAGGGCTCTAGGGAAGAATCCTTCCTTTACCTATTCTAGCTTCTGGTAATTGCTGACAGTCCTTGGTGTTCCTTGATTTGTAGCTGCCTCACTCAAATTTCTGCCTCAACTTCACATGGCGGTCTTCCCTCAGTTCACATGGCCTTCTCATAAGGACACCCTAATCCAGTATAATCACATCCTAACTAATTACATCTGCAAGAAAACCCTGTTTCCAAATTAGGTCACATTCTGGGGTTCTGGGTGGAGATATATTTGGTGAGAGTGTATTCAACCGAATACAACTGGGAACACCAAATTCTGTTTAATAATGCTTGAAACTAGTTGAAAATAGAGAGAGAAGGGCACCGATCTATGCCTACATGTTAATCCTATTTAATTCTTTGACTTATCATTTTTCTCTTTTCAGCAACTGTGATAGCTACCATTTGTTGAATTCTTCCTTTGTACTTCTATTGCACTAATTTTTTCACACGCATTCTCTTACTTAATTTTCACAAGATAGGTGCAATTATTAGCCCCATTTTATGGAAGATGTAACTGAGGCTTAGAGAAGATAAATAACCTGCTGAAAGTCACTCAGTATTAAAAGCCAGAGTGAGCCTTCCAGCCAAGGTCTGTGTGACTGAAAGACAGGTAGAGATATGTAAGTGATTACTGATTAATACATATTTATATTGTTATCTTTCTGAAGTCGTGTTTACATTAACATCATAAATGGATGAAATATATGCATTAATTTCAAGATTCTCAGTTATCTCTGCTTGGAAAGGAATGTATTCTTTTGAACATTTGTTATCCATCCACCTCATGGCAAGTATGTTGAACTAGAGACAAACTGCCTGGGAGGAACCAGTCAGACTTTCCTGGAGAAAGACGTCTCAGATTCTGCAGAATGAAAGTATTTTGGAAGCATCTACAGTTACATGCAGCACATGGAAGATGCCCTCATGCTCAGTCAAAAGGGACATTGCAAATGATGAGGAGACAGTTCCTCACACGTGATTATTACTATCACTGATTTTTTAAAATCATTATTGTTTAAGATAGTGGTTCTCAACCAGGGTGATTTTGCTTCCGAAGGGACATTTGGCAAAGTCTGAAGACATTGGCTGTCACAGCTGGGGGGAAAGTTCTATTGCATGTAGTGGATAAAGGCCAGGGATGCTGCTAAACTTCCTGCACTGCACCGAACAGTGCCCCCGCAGCAAAGAATGTTCAGGCCCTAAATATCAATATTGCTGACATTGAGAAACCCTGGTTTAAGTGATAGTGGTAAAAAAGGTGTCCCTTAGGGGTCTTATTCCTGAGTTATAGGGTCTCACTTCTCCCCTCCAACCTCTGACACAATAGAATTTTTCATGATCCCTAAACTAGTGACTTTTCTCTTGGTAATGATAGCAATTGATAATGATAGTTAATACTTATTGAGCTCTTACTATGTGCCAAGCACTGTTCTAAGTGCTTTTCATGGATTGACTTAGTCAGTCCTCACATTTTACTAAAGTGCCATTATTCTATTGTACAAATAAGGAAATTAAGGCACAAAAGTTTGAGAAACTTGTCTTAGGTTACAAAACCAGTGTGGGGTATAGACAGGATGCCGCTACTGTAACTTTCATTCTCCCCTTTCTGTCTTCTCCCTCCAGCAGGAGATCAGGCTGATTACCCAGGCGTACATCTTGCAGAGCAATACAGTGGCTGGGAGTGGGACTCCCATGTAACAGATAGGGAACTAGAGGCATTAACAAGAGAAGGAAACTGGTACACTGCCCATGGGCATTAACTAAAACCATTCTTACAGAAAGCTCAGCCCTTGTCTTCTTCCAATTAATATGCCACACATAGATTTTTTTCCCTCCCAAGAAGTCTGAATCTGAGAATAAGATGTATCTAGTAGAGTTTGAGCAACTCTAGTAGTGCCAAATGAATACTGCTGGCTGGCTGGCTGAGTAGATGGATGGAAGCATGGGTGGATGGCCAGATGGCCAAATACTGAGCTACCAGGAGGGCTCAAGGAACAGCAGGTTAAGAGAGAGGAATTTCCCTCTTAAGATTGCAACTGTTATCAAGAATCCCATGTTCTTGGGCTTCACTGGTGGCGCAGTGGTTAAGAATCCGCCTGCCAGTGCATGGGACATGGGTTCAAGTGCTGGTCTGGGAAGATCCCACATGACGTGGAGCAACTAAGCCCATGCACCACAACTACTGATCCTGCGCTCTAGAGCCCGTGAGCCACGACTACTAGGCCCATGCACCAAAACTACTGAAGCCCGTGCGCCTAGAGCCTGTGCTCCACAACAAAAGAAGCCACCACAATGAGAAACCCGCTCACCGCAATGAAGAGTAGCCCCTGCTCGCCACAACTAGAGAAAACCCTCGCGCAGCAACGAAGACCTCAGGACAGCCAACAAATAAATATATATATACGTATAAAAGAATCCCATGTTCTCAAAGGTGGCAGCAAAGCTGGGAGCCTGCAGAGCTGGGAAGACCCAGAGACTAGAGAGAAAAGCCAGAACTGCAATTTACCAAGCCCAAGTACATAGTACATATTGGGTCCTTTCTCCACATAGCCTGGAAGTGAGTCACCTTTTAATGTGTTTGTATTTTGTTTCTCCTTCTAGACCAGGGTCTTTCAGCCTCAGGACTATTGACATTTAGGGCAGGATAATTCTGTTTGGGGATCTTCCCTCTGTATTTTAAGATGTTTAGCAGTATCCCTGGCCTCTACCCACTAATCCCAGTGGCACCCACCCCAAGCCATGACCATCAAAAATGTCTCCAGACATTGTCAAATGTGTCTTGGAGGGGTGAAATTACCCACAGTTGAGAAAAACTGTTCTAGATTGTGAGTTCCTGTGGGACAGGGCTTGGGTTCATTGAACTTACTGGCAATTGTAAGCTTGGCACAGTGATGAAACACTCATAAATGTCTATGGATTGAAAGATGGCTTACCTCCTTTGGCAGGAAAAAAGTCAAATTTCAGGGAGAAAAACTGCAAGAGATATAGGAGAGAGAGGGAAGAAAAGATGAAGGGAGAGAGGAAGGAGGGAGGAAGGGAGGTAGAGGAAACAGAAGAGGAAATGTAGGAAGAAGGAAGAAAAGGAGGCTGCTCACTGATGCCAGTAAAAGCCCGCCCATGGTCCCTTCCTGCGCTGGTGGCTCAGCAACTGGTACGAAGCGAACCCAGACTCAGCAAGGAGCCTCAAGTGATTTCACCTCTGTTTGAACCAGAAAACTCACACAGTTTTTGCATTCGTGTTGTTTAGAGGGGACCAGGTTTATCCTTTTTTGTATTTGGATATGTGTATGTGTGTGTGTGTGTGTGTGTGTGTGTGTGTGTGTGTGTGTGTGTGTGTGTGAAAGTATAATTACCAATCACTGATTAATCTTCAGACTGAGTCAAGCATTCATTGCAAATCCTTGAAACAAACAAGTCTATTTATATTTTAATTATTTTTTTTGGATTTCAGGTTGATTTGTCTTTCTTCTGCATATTTATGAAGCTGTTGATCCTATGGTAACCTTATCCTTACCTCTTGAGGAGGAGGAGGAAAAGAGAGTCAGGAAAACAGAGAAACACAGAGAAGCTGGCTTTACCCCTACCCTTCTCCAGGATGCCATGGCATTCCCCATAGTTCTAGAGGACAGTGAGGGTGACACAAGAACATAGACAGTTTTTTAAATTAAGGTGTATTAATTAATTGGGACCCCGTGCCCATGACTGCCACTCTTATTTAAGGTGACCTCAGCTCTCTCTTGCTGGAGTCTGGTGTTAGTCCTGGTTCATTTTGCTTCCTGTTACCATTATACTCAATCCTCCTGCATCTTTATTATGTCTACATTTTCCAAATGACCCAAATTTGTTCTTAAAGAGTACAGATTTTTCTGTAAAATTTGGTCAATGAATTTCAGTTATTGGAGAAATTGTGCAGTTTTCTTTACTTGACAGTCCACTGCATCTGGACATGAAAAAGAGGAATGTGAGGTCAAGAGTAAACTCTTCAGATTAGCAAGTGAATTTCATTCCAGCGATGGTCCACCAACGTCAAAATGGCAGCACACTTAGACAAGCTACTGTGTCCAGTAGCTTCGGGTACACTAGCCCGGCTTAGCTAATGCTTTGGCTTCAGTAGTAGATTATTTGTCAACAAATATCTACTCCCTGCAACAGGCCTCCATGGAGGAGTATGCTCCCCCACTGCAGTGATATTGGGCATGGTGTTTGATTTGCCTTGGCCTCATGCTGAGAAGAGTGTGCTTTCCTGTTTCTTGCTGTAGCCAATGGGATATTAAACAGATGTGATGCAAGCAGAGGCTTGGGCTCATGTGCTCCTGACTATCACTGTGAAAAGAACATGCCTTGGGAAGCCACTGGTTTAGAAAGAGTGAAAGAAACATTGACCTTGAATCAGACCTACAAGTTGGAGCCAAGGCCTTATGAGCCTATTCTAGATTAACTGAGCTCCAGATGACCAGCAGATGTGTAAGCAAGAAATGAATGCTTGCTTTATGTCCCTGGGTTTTGGGGTGAGTGTTACAAAGTTTCAAAGTTTGATTGCCTGGATAGTCCAGCTTTACCAAAAATACCTTTTAAGACATGTGATTTCCTGTTAGAGCCAGACCTCAGGAGACCAACACCAGCACTTCCACCACACAGAAACACTGGCTTATCCAGGTCCTTCATACTATTGAATCATATAATATCTATTATAACTGTTATATAATAATTGTTTAAGAACCACATGGTTTTCAAAGGTCTTTGACACACTTCACTCATCGAATACATCAAGACCATGAAGTTATATTATGTTCATCTCCATTTTACAAGTGAGAAGACGAGCTCAGGAAAGTTAAGTGATTTGACTTCGATGACACAATCAGTAAATGGAAAATCTTGGATCCAAGTCTTCTCCTTCCAAATCTCACCCTTGCATCACACTGGCTTGTTTGATGTATATAAACATTAAATTAGGTGGTGACAATTAGTTCGGAGACAGAGTGGGTCTTCAGTTCCTACCTTTGCCCCTGCTGCAGCTGTTTTTAGCCCCGTGGACATGAGGCAGACACACGGCATCTCATTCTCTCAGAACCTGTTCTCAGACTGAGAAAACAGAAATTTAGATGCTCACCCTCCTTCATCCCTCCCCCCTCCCCCCACTACATCACCTACCCCACTAAGAGGTACTTGTCTTGGCTTAAGGGTCTCTGAATATCATGCAGGTGGGAAATTCTATTCTGGAAAATTCAGTCCCACTCTGCATGTCTTAGCATCAAATCAAACAGTGCGCCTGCTCTCAAGAGGTAATAGCACAGGTTGGCAAACTTTTTCTATAAGGGACATATAGTCAATATTTAGGATTTGGGGGCCATATCATCTCTGCTGTAGCTACTCAAACCTGCAGATGTAGTATGCAAGCAGCTATAGATAATATGTAAACATGCAGGCCCCCAAAACTTTATTTACAAAAACAAGTGGTGGGCAGAACTAAGCACCTACAGTGTCTGTAGTTTGCCTACTCCTGGTTTATAGACTAATAGAGAAGAAACCTGAACACAAATTATTGCATCAACCCTCCCCATCTTTGAAGTTACATCTTATAGTAAGACAATGTGAGCACTTTTTCTCCTTCCCTTTCTTTATCTCTCTCTCTTTTCTTTCTTTTTTGCTTCTAGTCTTTTCTTTCTTCTACCCTTTGTTCTTTTCTTCCTTCCTTTGTCTCTCTCTTCTTTCTCTTTCTTGTCTATTTCTCTCTCTCTCTCTCGCTTTATTTTTTATTTCTACTCTTTCTTCCTTTTCCCCTTCCTTCTTTTCCTCCATCCTGTCAGCAAATACTTATCAAGCTCTTCTGTGCCTGACATGGGGCATCCAGGTTAGGAGTTTCAGCCTCTGCTCCTGAGCTCTGTTTGTTGCTCCCACCTCTGCAAGCTCTAGGAACTTGGTTCCTAGCAGTTCCCTGGGGAGTAAGGAGGGAGGGGGCACGGAGGGGAGAGGGAGAGGGCGGACAGTCCAGCAGGAAAAGGAGGATGGCTACAGTGTCATCACTCTGGGCACGAGGCAGAAAGGGACAGAGCTTCTGCTCCTGAGTCTCTGTTTCAGCACTCCTTTCATCTGGAGTAAGACTGTTTAATTTGTAAACATTAATAACCATTATTATTATTAAAAAGGAAAGAAAGTGAGTAGCTCTGTAACTAATTACTTTAAGTGTTCTCAACAAGGCACAGTTCAACTCCTTTATAAAACCTCCTGCTGTGAAGACCAGATTGTCATTATGATCAGATCCTTCCTTAGACCTATTAATTTTACCCGGAATAACAGCAGAACAGATGCAAGAAGAAGGCTAGTCTGATTAACATAATTCTTTTCAAAGACCATTTCCTCCCTAAGGGCCACCGTACTGAGTCTTCTATCTTGTCTCAGATCTAATTACATTCAGGAGAATTCAGACACTGAGGGGTGATCTCAGCAGATGTCACTTAGATTTGAAGCACACTTCAGGATATGAAACCTTATCAGAAAATCAATTGGAATTAATAATTCCCTCTCTCTTTCTCACCATCTCTTCCCTCTGCCAACACTCCCTCTCCCTGTATCTTTTCCTCCCTCTTTCCCTTTTCTTTGGCCAGATTAAAGTTGTTTCCAAACACTAACCTTTCTCAGGAGAAGAGACAGCATTTCCGGGAATTCAATAAATCTGAAACTCAAGCCTACGCTTACGTTTTTGAAATGTTTCTCTGCTTCTCCCTTTCTCAGCATAATGTGTGTGTGTGTGTGTGTGTGTGTGTGTGTGTGTGTGTGTGTGTGAGTGTGTGTGTGTGTGTGTGTGTGTTATTGAGGGTCTCTATAGGATATAAAAATAAGGTAAAAACAGGAGAAACAGAGGGGGCTTTCTGCAGCACATTGAAAAGATACACACCACAAGCTACCTCTTTAGTATCTGATCTCTCATTGAAACCAGAACCGATTTGGATCCCAGTGTCTGATCTTTGATAGACAAGAACTGTGGGTTTACAATGGAGTCTCTTGCTGCTTTTAATGAAGTATTTGACTTTTCGCCTGCTGCTTTCAATTGAGCTCCGGGAGCTTTGGATAGAATCTCTTGAGAGAGCAGCAAATGACTGGGGGCTGGGGTTTTGGTGCCTGGTGCCTAGGTCAAGATACGGCAGACCTGGCATTCCAACAGCAACAGAATCTTGTCTCTTTACTCAGCCTCACCCTTAGCTCCAGTGTCTTTCGTTCTGGGATCTCAAAATGTAGAAACTGAGGCCAGGAAAGCCAATTACTTGGAAACCAGCCACAGTTTCCCCCACCCCCAACATGCTTAAGCTCCACTGAGGTCTGCATTGCCCTGCCTCTCCGAAGTTGCCTGGGTAGGGGAAAATAATGCCACAGACAGGAGTATTTGAGGACACGACTGTAGGCAGAAAACATGGACAAGCTATCTATTTCACATATCCTGAGAGAACAATGAAGAAGGAGGTAGAAAGCGGGAACATGCAGTTCTGTATTATGCATTAGCTTTTTGCGATTTGCAGATGCTGTTCGGTGCCTTGCTGACATGGAGCACAAGCCGGTCTCCAGTCCCGAAAGTCCCATTGTAGCAGCTGCTCTTGCCTGGCTGGGCCTGGCTCTGCATCCCTGTGGTGATGTTCCTCAGGGTGGCCAGCTGGGTGTTCCCCCCAGATAGCCTGCGATCTTGGCACTGGCCCTCTGGGAGGCTGCCAAAGCAAGAGCATTGGAGCAGGATGGGCACGGAGCATCTCTTTGCAGGGACGTTGAAAAATCTCCTGATCTTTACACTGGTGGGTTCAGAGCTGGAGGGGAAAGCACTCGGGGTGGGAGAAGAAGTGAAGAGAATTCTGGAAAGCAGGGCATCTTCGTCATTTACTGGTTTGCATTGTACATTTTGCTTACTATCCCATAGAGAGTCTGAGAGAATTTGACTTTTAAATACCTGTCCATGCTCTACGGCCTTCTTATGATCTGGCCCTGAGAATGATACCAGTGTGCACAAAATTGACTAGTGAAGGGCTTATTGGCTCCTGAGAGATTTCTCTGTCTTAGACTTTACACTCTGGGGATCCCTAAGAAAGTTTAGACTTATGCACTAGTTGAGACAATAAAACAAGTGGAAACCAACCCCTATTCTCTTGTAGCATTCACTGAGTGTAATGTCATCATTACACAGTCTGCTCTGGTGGGAGAGAAGGGAAGCTCATTATGGTGGAAGGCAGGCCCATGGCATTTTGGGGGGTCCTTAGCAATGGGCGGTTTCTCACACCATCTGTGTTGTCACAAATCCTGTAGGCTGGTGAATGAATTTTCGGTGCCTGGGCCATTAGGTGTTTTCTCAGTGCTCAGCTTGCTGCTACCTTTGGTGGAAGGGAGCCCGTCTAGGGCTCAAATGGAAGGGATGGAAGTGAGTCTCAGAAGTCCAGCATCCACTTAGTCTTCTGTGAGTTAACACAAAGAAGGTAAGCTCTGTCTGATACAGGTGGTCTGAATGGAAAAAACATGATGGTTTGTGATTGCAACAGACTTACAGACAGTCTATTCAAAGATTCAATGAAAAAATAATTATTGAGTGTCTTCAGTGTGTAAATGCTTTCATTTACTCAGCACTTAGTAAGCATCTACTATGTCCACAGCAATATGAGAGGGAGAGGTGATGAGAAATAAATAAGAAGCCTCTGACACTAAAATATTTACAATTCAGTGGACATATATACACACAACATAGAGAAGTAAAAACAGAGAGGGATACTAATTAATATGGAGGTAACCAGTTTCAAGGTTTCAAAATGAATTATAGTTTTTGTGGTATACAGGGACTGCTTTTATTGTAAAATAGCATTTTCCTTAAAAACAAATACAATACTTGTTTAATAGTGAAAATGTGGGAAAAAAGAAAAATTCCTCCCAATTCCACCACCCAGAAATAATCATTATTAATGATGATACTTAGATGTCTCATATAAATCTCAAACATTACAAGCTTATAACTGAACTCATAATTACACCCACACACACAAACAAGACCCCTGGACCAAACTTGCACTGCTCTTCTGTCATAGCACCCACCTCTTCAATGCTCCCACCATCCACATGGTTGTTTAAGGCAGAAACTGGGAGTCATGTTGGATGATTCCTTCTCCTCCTCCCCCAATAACTAATTATCCCCAAGTCCTTTCTGTTCTAACCTACAAAATATACTTCAACCTCTCTATTTCTCTCCCTCTTTACTGCCACAATTAGCCCAAAACACATTCTTGTGCAGATTACTCAATCATCTTTTATCAGCTCTACTGATTTCACTCCTGTCTCTTCTACTCCATGTTGTACCATTATTTTTTTAAGTGTAAATTGGATCAAGTTCTTCTTATGCACAGTAGCTTCAGTGGTTTCCAAATGCACTTAGAATAGACTTCTGTTTCTGAGAATAAGGAGGCTACGTTGTTTGGACAACTCTAATATTAAAAACAACTAAAAATGATGAATAATTTTTTTTTCAAGATTCTTAAAAGCATCAAAAGACTGACCCTATGGTAAGAAATTACTACATTAAAATCAACGTGAAATTAGGAACCCAGAGAGTCAAGTAGGACATTTTTGCCCTGATACCATTTTCTGAACTGGATAAACTGATTACAACCTCGTGGGTCAATGGAGAAAATAGTCAAATTCCCGAGCCCTCCTAAAGTGGGCATGTAATAGGATCCCTCCCACCATAAACCTGGGACACCAAAGATTTCCTTAGCCTTGAGCATACTGGAGAGGAAATAACCTATCCTCTAGAAGTCTCAAGCACAAAATGGTCTTCTAGTAAATGTGTGAACTAAGTTCACATGAACCGAAAGACACATACACAGCTGTGAATTTGGTTTGCTGTGGTCAAACTCTAAGAATAGACATAGGCAAAACCAAGATAAAACAAAACAAAAATATAAATTGTCTTTGTAGAAAATTATCCTAGGCTTAAAAAACGTCCCAGAGGGCTTCCCTGGTGGCGCAGTGGTTGAGAGTCCGCCTGCCGATGCAGGGCACACCATTTCGTGCCCCAGTCCGGGAAGATTCCACATGCCGTGGAGCGGCTGGGCCCATGAGCCATGGCCGCTGAGCCTGCGCATCCAGAGCCTGTGCTCTGCAACGGGAGAGGCCACAACAGTGAGAGGCCCGCGTACCACAAAAAAAAAAAAAAAAGTCCCAGAAATAATTTTCCAAAGGCAATGAATAGCACACAATAGAAAATACCAAGACAGACTGAAAAAAGCATCATGTGGGAGAATCAGCATAAAAAACAGAGAGCAAAAACAGACCCACGAAAAATTTAGACTGAATTAAGAGAAACACCTTATAATTTACTATTTTCATTTATTCAGGAAAAGCGATAAACTTTAAAATATCCTCACTGAACAAAAAACTATAAAAAAGTAGAACTTCTAGAAATGAAAAATACAATAATAGAGACTCGATTGGTTTAACGGCAGAGGGGGTAATAAAAAAGAATTTGTGAGCTAGAAGATAACTCAGACAGATATTACCAAGAGAGAAGCACCGAGAGAACAAGAAATGAAAATATAAAAGAGATTAAGAGGATTGAATGAGATCTGAGATTTGTTTAATTCAAGTTCTAGATGGAAAGGAGGGACAAAATTAGGCAAAAATAATGTTTGAAGATATAGTGGCTGAGAATTTTCCAGAACTGTTTAGAGACAGGTTCAAGAGTTCCTATGAATCCAAACAATGTAAACAAAGAGAAATCTACTCTTAGATACATCATACTGAATTTTAGAACACCAAAGATGGTGAGAAGATCTTAAAAGCAGTCAGAGGAAAATTAACTTCAAAAGGAGGCAGTTATAATGGCAACTGAACTCTCAAAAACATTGCATTTATAATAAAGTTTTAATCCTTTAATATAGCTGGAAGACTCCATGTGATCTGTGGCACCCTCCTTTCCTATCTCCTCTTGTGCTGTTCTCTCCCTTTCTCCCTTGCTCTGATTCACTGGTCTTCTCTCATTTCCATAGACACATCATAGTTTTTCCTCATCTTTGCACATTCTGCTCCATCTGCCTGGAATGTTTACCAATCTCTTTCCACCTGATTGGATCCTTATCATCATTCAGATCTCAGACTGTCACTTCTTCAATGAAGCTTTCCTTGAACACCCAATCTAGAGTAATTCTTATTACTAGAGTAATTCTTATTACTCTTTCTCATATAAATGTACTTTTTTTCTTCACTTTGCATATCCTCCGCTAGACTATGCTCCATGCATGCCAGAACAACCACAATTTTTGTTCACCCCTCTATACCTAACATCCTGAAGAATTTCTCATTTTCAGTAAGAATTCAGTAAATAATTGTGAAAAGAATATTTTTGTATTAATTCTTCTGATATTTTCCTTCCTAAGTACCTTTGCTTGTAGGTTATATATCATGTTTGCTTTTTAATTTTTACAAATATGGCAAGATTCTATTTTCTAGTCTACTTTAAAAATGTATCAGTGTAACATTACCATTTTCCATGCTGATAAACATTCTTTTATAGATTGATTTCTGATGGTTGCATAATAATCCATCATAGAGTTATCATCATTTACTGAACTAATAACTATTGTTGGGTGTTTACATTGTTCATCTAAATCATGATGAGAATAAATTATCTTTTAATATTTATGCAGCAATGGCACTTGGGTTAAAATGCAAAGGAGGCAAAAAAAAAGTATGTGCTGAAAAGTATCTCTCATATTTCTGTATCCCAGTCACCCAATTTCCTACCCAGAGATAATCACTGTTACCTATAAAAATGGCAATTTTTTCAAATTTTCCTTTCCCTTCCCCCAAATTGTACTTTAATAAGCCCAATTTACTGCATCTTGGGCTTTTTTACTTAACAGTATACATAGGGTATTGTTTTATATCAGTACATAAAGATTTATCATATTCTTCTTAACTATTGTATAATATTCTACTGTACGTTATATATATATTATATCATAATGCATTTAATCAGTGTCCTATTATTTGCACTAGAATAAATTCCAAGATGGGGAATTGCATATTTAAGTTAATTTTTATTGATCTTGTTAAATAGCTCTCTTTAGAAATTATTCTAATACATGTGCTTACTAGCAAAATATAAGAGAATATGTTTCCTTATACTCTCAACATCAATGTCTTATCAAACTTTCATATATTGACATAGGTTACATGAAAAATCGTATCTTATTTATTTTGCATTTCTCTTATTAAGAATGAGGTTGATAACCTTTTCATTCATCTAAGATCCATTTGTATTTCCTTTCCTATAAACTTTTTGTTTACTTCTAATGGGTTGTTGTTTTTTCTTTATTGATTTGTAGACACTCTTTATATACTGGCCCTCAATGTCTTATCCACAACACTCTGAAAACAAGAAGAGTTTTTTATAAATTCAATGCAAAAGTTCATTTGGTGGTAAAACTTGACCTGGACTAATGTGAGGTTTTATCTATCTCACTTAGTATGAATAGTCATCTGTTTGCTGCAGAAATAATAATGTATTCAATTCTAGAATGCTGCCGCATACTCTACTGGTGGTGTTTAATAGTATTCAATATATTCACAATATTAGCCTTCCAAAAAAATGTAAAATCCAATGGTTTCAGATAAGAAGCTGTGGAAAATATTGAGAAAACAAAAATTTTAATGTTTCTCTTTCCCCAAAATATTCAGAGCAAGAAAATCTAGGAAAGGGGCAAAGTAAATGCTTTTTTGCATTTAGTGTCTCATCCAGATTTTGTACCACTAGATCATAATCTGCCCATGTTATGGCCAGGCTTCTATGTAGGCAGCATTTCAAAACACACCATGGATTCCAAGTAGCTCACTGAAACTTCTTTATTTGCAAATCAAAGTTAGCATATGAATCTGCTTACAGAAATATTAGTCACAGTTGTCACAAATGTGGGTTGTATTTCAGAATATTTTTCTTATCTTCTAGGATGTAATAAATCCTATATTTATGGAAACAAATTTTGAGACAACTTAGTAGAAAGGCATTAGTCACTCTGAGGTTATAAATGATTGCTCTCATGTTTTCTCACAGTACTTTTATGGATTCCTTTTTTGCATTTTGTCTTTGATCCACCTGGAATTTATTTTGGCATAAGAGGTGAGGTAGGATTCTACCTTAATATTTTATCAGATGGCTACCCAGTTGTCCCAACCAGACTCATTTATAATCCATCTTTACTCCATTAATTTGAAATGTCACCTTCATAATACACTAAATTCTTATGTGCATTTGAGTCTATTTCCAGGTTTTTCTGTCTGCTCCTTTAATAAGTCCATTTAATACAAAGGGTGGACTATTGCTTTATATTGTTACATTGCTCTCAGAAAGGTTCTATTGTTTTATTCTCCCATCCACAGCATATGAGTGTCTTGCCCCTCCACATCCTTGACAACACTCATGTCATCATATTTTAAATCCTTTTCATTTTGGAAGATAAGGAGTATAATTTAATTGTTTTTATTTGCATTTTTATTACTCTCAAGGCTGAAGTGGGTTTTCTTTTTTATTTATTGAACACATGTTTTTTCTTTTGTAAATTAGCTGTTTGTGACTTTTGCCCACATTTCTAAGGGGATGTTTAACTTTTTCTTGATGCTAAAGGCATCTTTTAAAAATATTTGTGAGAGGTGCAGCTGATATCAAGAACTGAGGTAAGAAGAGCAGTCTGGATAGAGGAGACCATTCTAAAGTATATTTTCAACAGTATGTCCAAAGGCAGAGGGTTTTCGTTGGGGAGGGAGAGGAGATAGATAATAACAGTACCTGCTATAGGCTGAATGTCTGTGTCTCCCTAAAATCCTTATGTTGAAACCTAACCTCAATGTGATCCTATTTGGAACTAGGGCCTTTGGGAGCAAATTAAGTCATGAATGTGAAACCCTCATGAATGGAATTAGTGCCCTTAAAAGAAGACACACGAGAGAGCTTGCTTCCTCCCTCTCTGGTCCCTTGCTGTGATGACACAGCAAGAAGACAGCCATCTGCAAACCAGGAAGAGGGTCCTCACCAGAACCTCACCATGCTAGCACCCTGATTTCGAACTTACTGGCCTCCAGAATTGTAAGAAATAAATTATTATTTTAAGCCACCTAGTCTATGGTATTCCATTATAATAGCCTGAAATGACTAAGACAGTACCAAACATTTGCTAACCACTAACGTACCAGTTCTTTTCAAGTTTCTCTTCATTGTATCATCAGAATAATCATACCAGGTAGGTATTATCATTACCTCCATTTCTCAGATTAAGTAACTATGGCTTGTTGATTGAATAATAAACTCAAAGTCACTTAAGCTAGAACATTACAGAATCACAACTAAAATCCAGCTCTCTGACACCGAAGTGGGTTCTGTTAATGTCTGTCTATACTGAATTCCAACAGCTCCAGGCTAGTAGAAAAGTCAGATCTACTTAAACATAAGTAGACAACATTGACCTTCACCTGACTGCTTTCTGCGTCTCTCACAAGATGGACAGATGTCTTAGGCACTGGGCCTTCCTGTCCCATCTGTACCCTCTGTCCTGCTGCTCCAGGTAATCAGAGCTCTTGACCACAGCATGCATGGGGCCTGAGCCCCACATGTCCCTGAACCTATTTCTGTCTTATCAAAATGTCCCTGGCCTCTGAACTAAAAGCCATAGTTTCTGCTAATTTATTCGACTAAGTTGGGCAGAGTTTCAATGAATGCTAATGAATTAATATGTTATTCACAGAGAAGGTAGGAAGGGGAGAGATAAAGAGAAAAGGAGAAGAAGAAACTGAGCAAAGTGTACCAAATGAGAAATGTGAACTTGGCTTACTACATAGTTTAGGATCTCTTTCCCTGGGAATTCTTCTGAGGAGAAAGGAAGCACTGACCAAGGGGGAAGATCATGGAAGGACCAGGTGGGCCTCAGCTGCTGGGCACACTGTGTGTCCCTAGCCTGGCTCCCTGGCAGGCCTTGGTCTCCAAGGCTTGTGGCCCATCTCATCACGGCAGCTCTTCCACTGCAACAGTCCAGCTGCTGGTAGAGTGCGGGCTGAAGGCAGTGTGAGGGAGGCTGGCCTGGAGAGCTGAGGACAATGCTCCCATAGGTGTATCAGAGACCATTCAGTTCAGACCTAGGAAAGACTTCTCTAGCCCCTCAAACTTTCACCTAATTGATCCAGAGGGTAAGAAAAGATATGGATAACCGTGCATTCATATCCAACTCCCCAAATCTTTTAAACTTGAAGGCAAGTCCCATTTGCAAAAGATCTACCTTATTTGCCTCCCTGAGGACTGTCGCTGCAGCTTTGACATGAAAGGTGGAGGCAAGGAGGCCAGACACAGGATGTGAAAGCACCTTTGTATTTCCCACCTCGGATGATACAAAGACCTCTGCTTTTGGAGGAGGACAAGGGGTGGGCAAGTTGGAGGCAATCTATATAATCTGCAATTAACAAGGATCATGAAATATTTTCAGAATTATTTGCTTGAGGCTCCAGGTTTTCTCTCTAGACATTTTTCCTTTGGTGATGAGAGATGCTTGCATGGGATACATGAGCTGGAGACCCGAATCCATCACGGTGTTCCCCAGTCTGGGAGTGAGCAGCTGAATGAGATGAACGCTCAGGTGCTCTCCAGCCAGATGCTGCTGTGATTGTGTCTGGCTTTACCTGAAGTGATGAACTGCTTTCAGAATAGGGAATGAGAAAGGATTAATTATACTTGATTGAATAAAAACATTATTAAGAATAACCCCTCACATTTTTCTTATTACTGTGCTTTTTTACTCTCTTGAGGCACTGTGATATTTCAAGGCTATCATGAGTTTAAAATAACCTCACCGTTAGCCCTCTGAAGTCGATAAGATGTGCATTACCCTTCCCTTTTCATGGAAGAGGAAACTGAGGCCTGGGGAGGTCCAGGGTCTACCCAGCATCCCGATGGGACCCCAGGTTCCTCTATGCCAGCTGGAACTGTTTCCACTGGATGTGCTGCCTCCCCCTGCAGCATGTGCTCTGCTGATGAGAGTGGTTTCTTTCTCCCAAGCCCCATTGCATTGGACAGAGGCATTAAAAGCCTCCCGGGTAGACAAATCCTGGGGCCCACAGATAGCTTTCCATTAATAAAGCAAAAATACAAATCAAGCAGTCCTCTTGGTGATGCTAGAACAGGACTGGCCCCTTCCTCCCCCACCCCCCAGGAATTCACAAACACATTTTTGAATAACAAAAGAAAATTGAGTACCTGATGCAGTTAGCAGTGGCCCCATGGGGGCTGGGGAGACCAGAAAAGAATCTATTATTTTGCACCTGTCCTGCCCAATAGCTCGTTGTGCAGCAATATTTACTTAAAAAGCGGAGGAGGAAATCATTATTTGTTCTTAGTCCTGCGATTCCCATGGCTACACTCTTTGGAGGAAGTGCTTTATTTTATTTCTTTTTCTCCCCTTCTCCCATGCCTGAGATGCAAGAGGTAAAAGTGACAGTGCCTGGCGCATACGATATGGAGAATCGACACAGAGGCCAGGACGGGAGCTTAGCGTTTGCCTGCCCTGCTTCCTTTCATGTCTGGACAGCAATGAAGAGGAATGAGCTCAAAGGGAGGTCTCTCTCTTCCTCTCTCTCTCCTATTCCTTCATTCTGTCTCCCCATTTATAAAAGCTTCACGTACATTATAAATGCGTCCTATACATGTATGCATATATTAAGTACATATATACTTTGTGTACATATATTATATACACGTGTGCCTTATACATATATTATCTAAACATTTTAAATATATTTACCTAAATATTTATAATACATTATATATATGTGCGTATTAAATACACACACACACTCACATATAAACACATTGCACATCCCTCCTCTCCAACAGAAATGCTAGCAGAACTCTGAAAACATTAAAAAAATATACCACCTGGAGCAGGAAAAAAAGGCAAAGCAAAGCCCCCATTTTAAATGTTCTAAGTATTTTCTAGTTACTAATGACTCCCCCTCTTAATGGCTGTGTTTCTCCAGCTGGAAATTGGCAGCAATCAACTTTACAAGTGTTGGGGAAAGAAGTACTTGGGCAGATGAAAGAAAATGGTTTCCTCCTAAATGCCAGCACCCACCACAGACAATGTGGCACTCCCCTGCTTGTCAGAGAGCAGCACATTTTGAAGGAGCTTGTTTTCTTGGAAAATATAGTCATTGGGCCGGGAAGACGAAAATATGACTGGGCTGGTAAAAATGCTATTGTTAGAGTAATAAAGTGTTAAGGGCAGTGCTTTACAAGTGGAAAGCATTTTCTAAAGCTTTGAGAGCAGGGTGGGCTGAGGGATAAATGGCACCAGGGAGAGAGCGAGGCCCAGCAGGACTGGCTGACCTGTCTTGAGCAGTTTCTATGCCCTCTGCATTCCCGGGCAATATTAGTGCAGAAAGGGGCTGGGGCCATCACCTTGTCCCACCCCTGGACCTCTTCCGCCCAGAAAGGAGAGAAAGCAGCTTGTCCACGTCACCAAGTAGACTGAGGTGGAGCTGAATCTGGCAATCCCAAGACTTCCAAATGCATATGCAGTTTGTGTTCCAGGAACTGCATGAAGTCCAATGTTTTCACACCACACAAGCAGTTTTCCATCTTTCCGTGTTCTGGGGGCACTCAGAGGAGGGGAGGAAAGCCAGGAGCCAGCTCTTTGGTTCCAGCCCAAAACAACTTCCATCAGAGCAGCCCTACCTGTACCTGTTTTCACGATTAGTATTCCATGAGATGAAATTGTAAGAAGGGGTTCCATGACTGAAGAGTATGAAAATCAATGTTTCTTATGGCTCTGCCCCTGGGCTGTTCTCTTAGGCCACCGTATCCTTTCTAGGGCTTCACCCTATATGCTGCTCTTGGTCCTAAACTTGAACCCCTCTCATTGACTCAGTTTTTGCACCAGATTGCTAACTTATTTGGATTTGGACCTTTCTGCTAGTTTTGCTTTCCTGACGTAACCTCTATCTTCCTTTTTCCCTTTGGGCATCACATTCAACACTGGGTCCCCAAGGTGATGTCAATCCCTCTAAACGCTTGTTCCAATCTCTTCCCCACTCACCATGTAAGCTGTCATAGGATGCCTTGTGTGACTATCTCCGCACCTGACTCACATGGGCACCTCTATAATCTTTCTGCTACTGAATCCCAAATCTATTTCTCTAGCCAAGATTGCCAGTGTTCCAACTATATATGTTCCAACACATCCTGGATGTCTTCACGTGACTCTTCCATGTCATAACCTTTCTGCACAAACCCATTCCTACACCTGTGTTTATAATCTCACTCAGCAGGACCAGTACATAAACCAGCATCTAAACCAGAAGGGAGGGTCAGAGAGGCAAACTTCTCCCAAGCAAGTCAATTGCTGAATCTTGCCAATATTACTTTTATCTCCTCCCCAACTGCACCACACCCACCCTGTTGTGGGCCCTAGTCATCTCATGGCTGACCCACCATAGCAACCTCCTTAACTACTGTTCTTGGCTCTCCTCTGTTTCCCCACATTTGTTCTCTGCACAATCACAGGAATGACCTACTGGGAAAGCAGATTGGGACCAAGCCAAGCCCCTTACCTGGACTGCTGGGCTAAAGCTATCTGTGATCTCTCCCCTGCCTACCTCTCCAGCCTCATCTCTCATCCTCCAGCCTCGCACCTTTCACACCAGCAAACCTAACCGCGTGCAGTTTCATGCATCTTGTTTTTTTTTTCCTAAAAGTCTTTGCTTGTCTTGCCCTCCCTCCCACCTACTCTTCTCCTAGCCAATCTGAACTATTCTTTTAAGTCTCATTTGGGTGTCTCCTCTGCTAACGAGCCTTCCCTATGTCCCCTACCCCCACCCAGCATGGTCAGGTCACCCAAGATGGGTGCACATCCCTCCTCCCCAACAGAAATGCTCTCTGTACATGCCCTGCTCAACCAGTGCCTGCTTCACCTACACCTACTCACACGACTGACCTTCCCACATACTTGCCCCGGTCCCAGCTAGTGACTGTTCTAATCTTTAGATCGGGACCTCTTCACCGTCATAGCTCATCAAACGGGCAGTGAGGGGCGTGCCCCTCTGCTTGTTTCCCTGGTAACCAATGATACAACCTGATATCAATTCCCGCTATAACTGGCAAACATCCCCCTCCCCCAGGAGCGAATACTGCCTTCACATCCTACCTGCCGCCAGCCACACACGGTGGGTTGTCCATCCAGGACCTTGATTCAGACACATAAGATCCCCCATCCACTAAATCACGGATGTCCCTGTTGCTGACTCCCGGCTCTTCCTTTGTTATCAAGGATAAGCAAGTACAGGGCTTGCGGGCCTGCAGAGTGCAGCCCAACACCCCCTCACCACCACCGTGCACAAGTCGGTGCCCTTCCTTATGGCTCTCTTGGTACCTTGTGCTTGCCTGTCTCCATCTGTTCATTCCACCAATATTTATTGATTGCCTGCTTTGTACCAGACATAGCGCTGGGAACATAGTAGTGATGACAACAAAGAAAAACGATGTCTCTTGGATATTAAATTCTACTAGATGAGAAAGAAGGAAACAAGGTGCATTAAGCAACATGTTTAATATGTTAGAGAGTGGTGAGTACAAGTATGAAGAAAAATAAGAGAGAGACGGGGGAAAAAGTGTGCAGTGAGTTGCAATTTAGATAATGTGACCGAGGAAAGCCTTATGAAGGAGGTGACGTTTGAGAAAGATCTGAGGCCTGTGGGGGAGAAGCCATGCAGATATTTGAACTAAGAGCATCTTAGGCAGCGGCAATAGCAAGTGCTAAGGCCCTGAGGTAGGAGTGTGCCTGGCATATTTAAAAAAGCCCAGTCTGATCAGGGAGAGTAAACAAGTGGGAGATGACATCAGAGAGGTAATGGGACAGGGAGGGCAGGTCAAGCCCAGTTCTGTGGGCCATTGTGGGTTATGAAAACAATGGCTTTTACTTTCAGGAAGATAGGAGCCATTGAGAATTTAAGCAGAGTAACATCTGCTTTACCTTTTAGCCAGTCCTCTCTGGCTGTTGTGTTGAAAATAGACCACAGGGAAGCAAGCGCAGAGAAGGGAGACAAATCAGGAGGCTATAGCAATAATCTAGGCAAGAGGTAACATTGGCTTGGCTCAGGGATTTGGCAGGGAAAGTGGTGAAAGTGGTCACAAAGGTATATTTTGATCTCGACATGAGAGGGTTTATTGAGTTCATAAAGTGATTGATTACTGAATTAATCATCAATTATCTAAAAGGTAAAGCATTGTGCCTGGGGAGGGGAGAGACAGAAGGCTAAGCCAAACACAGTCCATAGGTCCTTGTCTTCTAAAACCCCACAGTTAAAGTGAGGAGATATGGCAAGTGCACGTAAATGTCAAATAACCATAAACAAATAGTAGGGTTAGATTGGAGCAATAACCTCCTCTCAGTCAGGACTGACTAGCTACTGTAACAACTAACTCCCATCTCTCAAGGTTCACTTACTCAGGTGTATTTCTCCCTCATGTCACTGTTGGTGTGGGTGGGCAGGTGATGGGAAGGTTTGGGTTCTCTTCATCATGGTCCATCAGCATCCTGACATCAAGTGGACCTACCATCTTCAAATGTCCCTGACTCCTTTTCTGCATTCTCGTCTTAATTTACCACTGATTTTAGAAGTTTAAATATCCTTATTTATTTTTCTCCGGTTCCTTGACTACTCATCAATTCCAGTGGAATATGAGTGGATGAGAGTCCATGAGGTCTGGACCAAAGCTGTTAAGAATGCTTATGACTTTCCCTAATTCTCTTTCCTCACCTCCTGACCGGAAGCCTAAAATGCAAAGGAGGCTGAGAAATGTAGCCTATCAGTGCCAGTTCAGAGTGTTGGTAAGCACCCACAGTTTCTATCACAGCCTCCCAACGGGCCCCTGGAGTTATCCTTACATTACACCTAGCCCATTCTCCATCCAGTAGCCAAGGTCATCTTCCTAAATCACAGTGTGGATTCCCCTGCATAAACATCTCCTCTGCTCCTTTTTTCTTTCGTGTTTCATGGGAGGATACATGAAGCCTCCTTTCCAAGCTCACTTTTAGTATTCCTTATCATGCCCTCTACTCTATACCATCTTATTCTTCTGTGGACACACCATACTCTTTCTCCTCTATGCTTTTCTGGAGGTTTTTCCTATTGTCTGAAAGCACTTCTTCCTTTCTCCACCAGATGAGCCCCATTTATTCATCAAGGTCCCATGAAGATTTCATGACCCCTTAGGCCAACTGGTTTACTTCCTTCCCTGTGGTCTCTTCATAGTTATATATGCTTTGCCTACCGCTGTGCCATCTAGTAGAGTAGCCACTGGCCACACACGGCTCTTACGTACTAGACATGTATCTAGTGCCACAAGTTGAAATGATATTTTAGATTTATTGAGGTAAATAAAATTTGTTATTAAAATTAATTTTACCAGCTTCTTTTTACCTTTTTAAAATGTGGCTACTAGAGAATTTTAAATTACCTTTGTAGCTCACGTTATATTTCCAGACAGCACTGGCTTTAGCATTTTTCATACTGTAATGTCACTATTTGAATGCATGTCTCTCCCCAGCACTAAAATATGTGCTCCTCCACTGTGGGGAAAATTCTCACTCATCTTTATGTCCTGAGGCCCTTGAATGAAACTTTGTCCATAATAGAATCTGCCCCTGCCCCACAAATTGTACTGAATAAATGAGTGAGCTCTATAAGAAATACACAAATAGGGCAGTAGATAGGGAAGATTTTGATTGTTGTAAAAGAGGAAGGTAGAAGGAAATAGTTTCCCAGGAAAAACCAGTGTGAATAATGCAGAGATTTCTGAAGGCATGGGAAGGATGGAGAGAACGTTAAGGAAATGATTTGTCTAGAATGTAGGGCCATGGAAAATAAGGATGCAGAGATCTGTGATGGGCACATTGAGAAGGGCCTTCCCATGCCAGAATGAAGGGTCTGGACTTCCTTCTAAAAGCCATGGGAGTCACTGAGGATTTGTGAACAGGGAGTAGCTGCCATCATCATATATAATACAATGGTCACAAGTAGCTATAGCTTGGAGTGTCACACGCTGTCATGCTATTTGTCAGTATGAATTATTTGCATTTATGCACTTGGTTTATTTTTTTCATCTGACTGCTTAGGGCTTAAAGCCCCAATTTCAGAATCCCCAGGGCAAACCTCTGCTTGAATTTCCGTTCTCCATCTCAAATCCTCTAGACCCAAACATTTATCAGGGAAGGGAGAAAACCCAGTTCCCATGAGGATCTTCCCAGAAGTTTACTTTGTGTTCCCTGAGAGGTGACTGGGGGAGCCCTAGGGAATCAGGCTGGAGGATTCCAGAGTGTTTTCAGGCTGTGGACTCAGAGCTTTTGTTCTTTTGAACACAAATGCTTGGAAACAAGTGAGGGGGTGGCCACAGCGCCCAGCTCCAGGCTTTGATCTAGGTTTGCTGGGCCCTTTCATGAGTGTGTACTAGAGTCGGCCTTGGGGATAATTAAGGCTTTTTTTTTCCCATAACGAGGACCAATTGGCTCCTTAATTATGTCTTTCCCCATCTTCTATTTAAAAAATAAAAAGTGAACCACCTAGCTTCGTTGATCAAAACTTGTATAATATGTGGTGAGAATAAGGAAAGGACCAGATATAAATCTGAGGCCTCAATCTTTATTAGCAGATGAAAGCAGAAGCCTGGGTAGGGAGACTGAATCCAGAGATAGGGTCAGAACAGCAGCTTGACAGCAGACTGCGACAGCTAATAAGCAAGTCTCCTTGGGGACACATGAAGCCTTGGATCAGAACATCAAATCCCAAGACATAAGCATAGGAAGAGATTGGAGATATTTTGGTCCCCAGCTGTCATTCTGGAGATGGGAAGTCTCAGGTCCAGAGAGGAACAGTGACTTGTCTAGGATCACACTTTCCGTTGTACCAAGCAATGAGCTTCCTGAATCTAGCCAACATTGTGATGTAATATGATTCTCTTTTGCACATTTATTTATGCTTTATAACAGCTCTTTTCTAGCCATTCTCTCACTTGATCCCTCATGACAATCTTGTGAGCTAAGTCAAGCAATATTAAGTGTTGCCTTTTTTCAAGAATCTGAATTTCAGAGTGGCTCAGCGTTTGCCTTAAGCCACACAGTAAATGCTAGATCTGGGCAACTAAACAAGTCCATGTTCTTTCCATTTTTCTGTGCAGCCCTTCTGTACTCTCATCACTGATTTATTCATTTATCAAACACTCCTTGAGAGCCCAGAGCCAGGCCCTGTGCTAAGCAAGGTTTTTTTTGGCATCTCCCAGCCTCTTTCTTCCAAGCCCTATCTGCCTTTGTGGAGTAATTTGGTTTTTAGCTATAGGAAGAACTCGATCTGGTTTGAGTTGTAGGAAAATCTGTTCCATAAGGTGTGTAAGATGGCTTTGTGAAGATAGAGTTGGGAGGCAAAGAGACTAGAAACTAGTAGACCAGCAGATGGGTGAGGAAGTCTGGAACACAGCAGAGTGATGAGAATCCACCATGGAAGGGTGGCTCTGAGAGAGATTTCAAAGTAGAATGTAGAAACTTCGGAAAACAGAGCAATGAAAAGTCTGAGATGGTATTATTTTGTTACTTGGTGGGTCCAAATAGCATTCACCAGGTCTGGGCAGTAAAATAAGAACTCTGGTGTCTGAAGGTCATTTGGATAGAAATGTCTTGAAATTAATTACAGTCACCTATGAGTCTGGAATTATGAGAGAAGGGAGGCCTGGAGTCCCGAGTGTTGTTGACAGTGGCCCACAGCAGTGGGTGTGACCATTGCAGGAAAGTGTGAAAAACAAGAAGAGGGCTTGGGATGGGTTCTGATCTGGGTTCTGCTTCCAACGGATTCATCTGGGCTGAGTCATTAACCTTAGTTCTCATCTGGAAAAGCTGGAGCGGATAACCCACTCGTTGCTTCCAACGTGGACAGCCATTATGGCTGTGATGGGCTTTACACAAGGATGCAACAATATTGCAGGAATGCAGAGTCTGGTCCTGCCTCCCAGCCAACTGGACCTCCCGGTTGGGGTTAGGGAAGCCCTGCTGGTCCCGTAAAGCCACAAGGCCAAGTCCCTCCCCAGCCTCTACTTCTCTGCTTTGTTCTGTCCTACGCCTCGGGTTTTATTACTCAGTAACTGACGTTTGCCTGGAAACACTTTCTTTATGACATTAATAAAAAATGAGAAGGGAGGAGAGGAAGAAACACAGGTTAAGAGTGCAGGATCATATCTAGTAAAACACTTTTCAAAGTGCCAAAAGGTCTTTGGGGAAATAGGAAAAATAAACGAGTCAAAGTGTGAAGTGAGTGAGAGACAGAAGACGTCGGCTGCAGGAAATAAGTCCTCAACTGCAGCAATGTGAACGAAAAACAAAAAACAAAATAAAACCCAATGAAATGGAAACTAATAATAATCTTTGCCATATTCCTCATCATGGTCGCCCTCACCACAAATGCCCATATTGGCATATTATTTTGAGACTGGATTGATCTGAAAAAGGACCAAGTCATTAGAGAATAAAATATAAAGTTGAGTGTGGTGGCAGGTGGACCCAGGAAGATCAGACCGATGGCACTGGTCCTACCCCTCCCTGAGACCCAGCACATGGTGGCCCTGAGTCCCACGGGGCTGGGGAACGTCTCCAGGGGTGGGGCAATACCTTGGATCAGGCTTTGTTTCAGAACCCAGGGTCTCCAGGGTTTCCAAACTTCCCTTAGAAGTATCTGCTCATTGAAAAGGAGGATGTAGCCACCAAGACTGCAAATCTGTGACTTGCAGGTGAAATGGGGGAAGATGGGGTGAAGGAGGCTGCACACTTTGTAAATCTTTGAGAGGTAAGGTACAGCCTGCCAGAGGCCTTCCAAAATTCATCTCATTTCGGTGGTGGCTCCTAGGCTGAACCTTCAGAAAAAGTTTTCATAAGAAGAAAACAAGGCTGCTCACTTATTCTTTACTGCCCCATTTCTGAAAGTTCCCAATTTCAAGAGGTTTTCCAGTGTTTCCAACTGCTCTGTTGCCTTAGTGTCCAGGACACTGGCCAACCTAAAGTGTATTTCTTCCAGTTACTTTGCTTTGCCAATGCCCACTTCCATGGTTTTGTCCGTGTTGATTCTTCTACCTAGTGTCCCTCCCCATTTTCCATCCTAATTCCCCCTTTTGAAATCCTACCCATCTCCACAAACCACAACTTGATGCCTCCAAACGGAAGTGATTTCTCTTCCTTTGCTCTACTTTTTGGGTGCATGTCACATTTGTGCATATTTTATGAAGATCTGTACACATCCAGTACTTATCTTTTGACTAGACTACAAACTCCCTCAGAGATGGGACCTTGTGTTATCTATCTGAATAATGCTTAGGATAGAGAGCCTAGGAAATTTTCCAGCTGCAGGGGCAGAGACTGAAAATGAAGGAAGTTAGATGCTCTCCCAACATGTAGTATCAAAGCCCAGCAAGCTGAACTGAGTGGCCTAAACCAAATCATCCTTCAAGGCCCAAGTCAAATGCCACCTTGTCCTTAAACTCTTACTAGATATTTCCATTTGGAAGTGGACTTTCTCTTCTTGGATTTCCTATAAAGGTCATTAAGGCTGTTCACCAAATATTTCTAGTTCCCCTCCTGGAAATATGGTAAGACTGTATTTCCCTGGCCCCTTTGGAGTTCAGTATGGTTGTTGTGACTTGCTTTGGCCACCAAATAGGGGCAGAAATTATTTGTGTCAACTTTTTTTTTTAGTAACCATAAATTTGTTTTCTATGTCTGCAAGTCGATTTCTGTTTTGTAAATAAGTTCATTTGTATCATTATTTTAGATTCCACATATAAGTGATATCATATGATATCTGTCTTTCTCTGTCTGACTTACTTCGCTTAATATGATAATCTCTAGGCCCATCCATGTTGCTGCAATGGCATTCTTTTTTATGGCTCAGTAATATTCCACTGTGTGTATGTATGTGTGTGTGTGTTTATATATATACACACACACACACCAAATCTTCTTTATTCACTCATCTGTCGATAGACATTTAGGTTGCTTCCATGTCTTGGCTATTGTAATATTTGTGTCACTTCAGAGTGGAAACTTTCAGAGCCAGTGAAAGGTTTATTATGTCCTCTTTCTCTTGTCAGCAATGGTAGAGGCACAGAGATGGGGCTTCCCTTTGGCTGGAGTTCTTAAGTGAGGACATCACAGAGCAGAATATATCTGCTGACCCATGATAGAAATATAATGGGAGTAAGAAATAATCCTTTCATTTTTATAAACTACTGAGAGTTGGGGGTGTTTATTATTGCAGCATGACATAACCTATCTTGTCTGATACACACCGTAATCCTCTCCAATAGCACATTATTTGTGGAAATGTCATCTCCTTAGTAAGTTGAGCATTGATTTATCTGTTGATGCATTTACTCATTTTTCGACTCAACCCACACTTACTTATAGAGCGCCCCATGTGTTAGGCACTGGGCTAGTTGCCTGAGATAGTACAATAAGCAAAGCATGGTATCTGCCCTCAACAGGATTTTGGTCTAGGCAGGCGGGTAGAGAAGGAATCAGACAGTGTCAGGGAAGCCTGATGCATATCATGGGGGAAATTCAAAATGTCATGAGAGCACAGAGGTAGAGCACCTAAACTCTTAGAAGTTTGGGAGGTCCAGGAAAGGATTGCTGGAGAAATTACAGTGTAGGCTGGGACCTGAGAAACAAGTAGGAGTTATTCAGGTGAAGGGGTGAAGGGAAGAGGAAAGAAGAGTAATCCAGGCAAAGGGGATGACACGTGTGAGGCAAGATGGAAAGGAAGGAACAGAGGAGGTTCAGAGAACTGGAGTGTGGAGTCTTCAGTGGATGGGATGGAGGCTGAGAGATGAGGCCAGCCAGGTAAGCTGGGGTCAGATCTAGAAGAGCCCTGGACACCAAGTTAATGACTTGAATTTGGACTTTACCATAAAGGCAATAGGGAGACTTTGAAGAGGTTAAAAGTAAGTAAGTGACACAAATGAACTTATTTACAAAACAGAAGTAGAGTCACAGGCGTAGAAAGCAAACTTATGGTTACCAGGGGATGGGGGAGCGGATAAATTGGAAGATTGAGACTGACATATACACACTACTGTATATAAAATAGATAACTAATAAGGACCTACTGTATAGTACAGGGAACTCTACTCAATACTCCGTAATAGCCTATATGGGAAAAGAATCTTAAAAAAAAAAGAGTGGATAGATGTATAGGTATAACTGATTCACTTTGCTGTACACCTGAAACTAACACAACAATGTAAATCAACTGTACTCCAATGAAAAATTTTAAAATATATTTATTATGAGAAGAGAAAAATAACCACTGAAAAAGAAAAAAAGTAAGTGAGTGACATCATCATTCTGTGTTTTAGATTTTAGGGTCATCACGGTTACTGCAAGGAGAAGGGACTGGAGTGGGACAGCACCTTGAGGCCCCTGAGAGCAGAGTTTGCCTGATTCACCTTTGGTGGCCCCTCCTCTCACGCCAAGCCCCCAGTACTGCATACACACTCTAGAAATGCTAATTGGAGGAAGAGCTGACAAGAGGACACAAGTCCTCAGCCCTGCTGAGTCTCTGTCACTCCCAGGCTCTGAGAGATCGGTCACTCTCCAACGGCAGCCACTTGGAGTCTGAAGGGTTTTTGGTGCCAGGGTTCTCTCCTGTGCAAACCCTAGCAAGCTCCCACCTCTCAGTACCAGTAAGCCTGTGCTGGGCAGTGTAGGCCTGCCTCCCTCCCTGGGAGACAGAAGCATCTGGGCACTTCCAGAGGGAAACCAGCCAAGTCACTGATGATTGCAGAGGGTGGGGTGTTCCAAGTGCCCCACGCCAGACTTGGCCTCATCACACCCCAAGCTGGCTGCAGGCTCTGCAGGGTCTGTGCTCCTCTCGGACCTCCCAACCTTGGAGGCAGGTGGGCCACATGAGAAGAAGGTGCTGTAACCCTTTGTAAGCCAGGGGTTGGGCGGGGAGGTGCCACAGCCCCGCTATTTCAGGCAGGAGAGCTGCGCTTTTCCCTGCGAGCCGGGCAGTGGGCCCAGCCAGGTGCTGCCAAGCAGACGGGCTGCTCACCCTCCAAGAGCCAGGCCGGCAATTCCAGAAGGCACAACTTCAGTGTATTCCAATTTTCCAAAATAGAAAGAATAAAACAAATCAGAGCAGATGTTCCAACATGTAATTATCAACTGATCAGTTTGGACTTTTTTTAAAAAAGGGAAATTTCAAAATAGCTCCCAGATTTCATCAACTGCAGCCCTGGTGGAGGGCTGGCTGGGCTGGAAAGGAGTTACTGCGGAAGGGCTGCAGGTGCCCAGGTTGGGGAGGGGAGGGGGAGAGCGATACGGGGGCAGGTGCTGCTGCCGTGTTGCTTCTGACGCTGAGACTGCCACTGCTTCTGGGCGCAGCCAGGGGGGAGCAGCGCCAGGCTGCAGGTGCCAGGTTGCGGCAGCTGGGCCTCAAGACAAGCACTTTCCCTCATAGGAACATCGCAAGCTGGGATGAGTCAGCTCCTTGCCTCATCTTGCCCTAGATCTCTGTCGTCTCGGGCAGACTCATGAAATGGCTGGCCTGGGAGAACATAAGTTGACCACTTTACCCTCCAGCTTAAGGCCTTGGCCACCCCCTAATACCCAGTCTTCCCTTCTAAGCCAATAAGATGCAGGCAAGAAAACAGGACATGTTCTTGAATGATCAGCAATCCTGAAGCTGTGGGAGCCCTGGGCCCCTGAGTTGGAGTTTGGGTCTGAAATCTGCAAAGCTGAAGTTTCCCTTTAAATGCTGTCGGGACCTTTGAGTGATTTCCCTAGCAGCAGATAATAAGTGGGAGGCAGCAGAGGAAGGGAAGGAAGGGAGAAAGGGGAAGGAAGAAAAGATTGTAGAGAGGGGAGGGAGCACAGCGGGAGAGAAGGACTGGGACCCCACGGTGGAATCTATAATTTTATTAGATATTTACAAGAGAGTCTAAGATGTTGTTAGACATTGTTTAGACATGGACATAGTCTTTTTGCTGATCAATGCATATATATGTGTAACTAGAGCTCTACAGATTACCTGCACCTTAAGCGTGTTTGGTTTGCTGGATTGAGCACTCTGCCTCTCTAGAAACCTTTAGGAACAAAGTGCTATTAACACACAAACACACTTCACAGCTTCCTGCAGTAGGTGCTGAATCCCAGGTTTCCTAACCCAGTGGGCAGCCCACAGCCTCCCCCAACCATTGCTATAATTTACCTTCAACCTGACTCCCAGGTGACAACTGGGCTGAGTCTCCCTCCTGAGTGTCTGCTCTCTGGAAACCAGTTTCCAAAGACCACACAGGTGGCACGATGGCACAGCAGTCTCTAGAGCGGCCCGCCCGGCTGGCTACAGGGGCGAGTCCCAGCCTCACCCCTCCCTCGCTAGCTGTGTCTCATTGCTAAGCTGCTTAACCCTCCTGGCTTCCATTCCCTCACCTCTAAAGTGAAGATAATGATAGTACCTCTTGCACAGGGTGGCTGTGAAGTTTACAGGAGGAAAGGCATGTGAAGCGTTGGCACACGCCCTGTTAAATGCTGGCCCCTCTGAGCAGGATGCCTCCCGTCTGCCTGTTCGCACAGGCCCTGGACCTGAAAAGGTCGTCTGACTGCGAAGAAATGGAAAGTGTTCTGTGGGGCTGGCTACTCCCTTCCAGGGGAAGTTCCCCCCCCCCCCCCGCAATTTCCTTGAGATTCTACGTCTTTGGATTCTGAGCCTTTGCACGAGCATTCCTTCTACTGGGAATGCCACTTGATCTCCTTCCCATCCTCGCATAGTCAAATGGAGTTGACCCCGTGAGGCCCAGCTCAATGCTTACCTCCTCCAGGAAGACTTCCCGGGTGCTGCATCCCGAAGCCATCTCTTGTTCCCCTAAATTTTCTTAGCCCTATGTCAGTGTATCTCGTGGTATTACGTACGGCTCTCTAGCTTGTGGTGCAGTTATTTGCGTACACATTTTAGCTCTCCTAAGAGACTAGGAGATCCTGGAGGAAAGAGTCTCAGCTGGGTCCATCTTGATGAGGACCCAGTGCCCCGTGGAGACCACAGTGCCTGCCACAGGGTGTGTTGTGCTCAAGCCAAGCTTTTCAGCGTGTTCATGAAGGAAACTCATACTCTTCACACAGGCTGAGTTGTCCACAGTGCCAGTGGAGAAAGCGTCCAGTGAGCGGCCTTCCAGCTGAACACCAGTGAGGACCTACCCTCTAGGGAGAGGCAGATGAGCAAGGAGGTGGCGGGGGAGCCATGAGATGTCCCCTCTGCTGTCATACTCCCGTGGCTTTAACGTGCTGGAAAGAGAATGGTCTATCCTTGGCCTTTTGTTGAGAAGAATTGCATGGACTTTGTTTACCTCCCTTTTACTTTGAGTGGTGGCTTAGCAGAGTGGTTAAAAATAAGCCCTTGAATCAGATTGCAGGGGTTTGTATTCCAGCTCCACCACTTACCTGCTGTGCAACCTTGTACAATTTACTTGACTCCCTGTGCTTGTCCTCAGCTTCACAATGTGGATAATAATGGTACCTGCCTTTTCTGGCTGTTGTCAAGATGAAAAGAGATACCATATGTAAAGTACTTAGGCAGTACTTGGTGCATGGTAAACACCGAGTGATACTTATTACAGACCCACCAATCAAACCACAGAAACTGTCGGGCGAGGCTCTGAGGGCAGAGCCTAGATAAGATAAGTCAAGAGATCAGATAAGACAGTCAAGAGATCTAAGTTCAAATCCTAACCAGCCTACAAGTAAGTTCTAGAGGTGCTTTCCTTCCTTGAGCATTGGTGACTCAGTTTCATCTGTCAAATGAGAGTTGAATTTGTTCATTTCTAAAAGCTTCTTTGAAACTATTTGAATGTGTGTGTGAACATTTAGGAAGAGACAAGGCACAGGAAACAAAGGTTATATATACTCAAGCGCTAATCTTTTCTCGAGCTCTTTATCCTATTTGTTATCATCTCCTTTTTCCTTGCTGTTTTCCACCATTCTTTACATAACCTCTAATCTGTAATAGCTCTGCCTCTGTCCCTGTCTGTGTCTCTGTCTCTCTCATGCACCTACGCACACTCATGCATGTTGCTACCTTCTCTTATTACCGCACTTAATCTTGTTCCGTTTGGAGCAGGGTTAAAGGGCCTGGGCAGGGTAGAGGCAGGTGGGTCTGGGCCCTCTGCTACATGGGTTCCTTTCAAGCTGAGGAGCCTGCAGGGGGATTAGTCTTTATTAGACATCAATGCCCTGGCTTTCCATGGACTGAGCGTTCCATGGTGCATCAAGAACTGTGGGCTTGACAAGTAGTCAGGGTACTTGTGAAAAATGAAAAAGGATTTTTTTAAACTTTTAAATAAATGTTAAAGAAGGAAGAGAGATGAATAAACTCCAGGCTCCTCCCCTGGCTCTTGTCTTGTCCTGGTGCGGAGGTGGGGTGGGTGTGCACCCATGCAAAGGGGCCACCCCATCCTGAGTAGTGGTCTCTGGGCCCCTCACAGCCGGCAGCCTGCTTAGGGGCACTGATTGGGCCTGCCTGTGGGGTTTTCCTTCTGCAGAAGGTTTCTTCCTGTCTCTTTCCCTCCCTTGGCTGTGTCTCTCTCCATCTCTTTCTCAGTTGCTGACTCTTTTCTCTCTCCTCTCCCTCTCTCCACCGCCCCCCCTTTCCCGTCCCTCCCAAACCTTCACGGAGAGGCTCCAATTAAAGCAGAAATGGCAGTTTGGCTCCTGAGCTGACATACTCGTTGCCGCAGAAGCTCTCACAATTGACAGAAATCCTTGGCTTCCTTACCTCCTTATGTGCTACGTGAAAAAGAACAAAAATTATGCAGCCCCACCAAACCCATCCTGTCCTCCTGCCGCCCTCCCTCCCTCTCCTCCCTAGCCTAGGCACTCCCCCCATCCCTTCCCCTCCAAGCTCTTCCCCAAACCCAAGCAGAATGGTTCGGACAGGAGGGCATTTATCAGCTGTTCTGAACTCTGCGCTCAGCAATCGCCTCATCCCGGCTCCTCCACGGGGTGGAAGTGCCTTCCATGTTGCATTTCAGCTAGGGTTTGAAGGAAGCGACAGAGGCGCCCAGCCTGATCTTGAGAACCCCCTCGCCTGTCTGCCTGCTGCTCAGAAATGTCAGGTTTTGTAGTTCGGTGTTTCCCAACACTGTTCACTAACGATTCTATTTGGTGAACATCACCCTGAAAGGCTGGGCTGAGAGCCTTCGGTGTGTAGAGCCCTGCATCCCCTTCTAGTCCAGCATCCTCCACTGCATCCCCCCGAGCTCTTCATGCCCTTGTCTAGCTCCCCATCTGTCTCCAGGCTGTTTTCTCAGCCTAAAATTTCCTTCCCCCTCCCCGGCCTGTCATTGTGTCTTGTCTGGCAATTCATGTTAATAGGATATCTTGCCTGGAAAAGGCACATCATAAATATCTGTAGATTGATAGATTCAAATTTTAAAATCGAAAAGTCATTTATTTATTTAATAAATACTCCTTGAGTGGCTACTGTGGGTCTGGCTGGGCTAGGCACTGGGGGTACAAAAGTAAGGAAGAAATAGCCCTGGTTCCTACCTTTGATGTGCTCACAGAGGAAGGGCAGAAATGGAAATGAAGGAACTACAGTGCAACATTAATTTGATAAATACATCATCATTTACTAAATGTCTATTCTGTCAGGAACTGCGATAGGTACTGAAAATAGGCAAATGAACAAGGCACAAACTTTACTGTTGAGGAGTATTAATTCTAGTCGAAGAGATTGACAAGGAAGAGGGGAAATGGGGTTAAGTGGTGGTTTATCTGTACCTGCTCCGGAATGTGTAGCAGGAAGCTTGATGCTGCCTTGGGCATTCAGGAGGTGATGTCTCAGCTCAGGTACAGAGATGAGCAGGGAGGGCCAGATGCAGGAACAGCGGAGGGATGAGGGAGCGGGGAGGTGGAGCCATACTTGAGCGAAGACCCAAGAGGAAGAAAGCAGTTCTGAGAAGAATGACCAGAGGAGGCAAGGCCGGAGGTGGGGAGCTGGGGCGTGAGGACAGAGAGATTAGTAGTGAGAGGAGAAGCTTAAAACCTGAGCAGAGGAAGGATCAAGAAGGCCTCCGTTAAGGAGTGTGGGTTTTATACCAAGCATCGAGGGGCTTAAGTAGCACAGAGTTAGGTAGTCAGATTTGTGCTTTAGAACCATCACTCTACCGTGCTCCTTCATTCATCATTCATTCAGTCACTGCCTCGTTCAACACGTATGGAGCACCTACTGCATGCCCAGAGGGATGATGGGCCTTGCGGGGAGGATAAGATTAGAGCCTGGGATTCAGTTCAGAAGCTGCAGCAGAAGTCAGGAGAGAGGAGACAGTGGCCTGAAATAAAATGATGGGAGCGGGCATGGAGCAGTTTCAGAGGTAGGAACTTTGGGGCTTGATGATAGTTTAAATGGACTATGTGGGGTGAGAGTTGGTAACAAGAATTACAAACATTTATTGAGATTTTCCTATGTGATAGGCATAATTCTAAGTAATTTATATGAATTAATTTCTTTGCTTCTCAACAACCATATGAGGTAGCTTCTATTATTATCCTCATTTTCTGAATTAGGGAACTATGGCACAGAGAGGTTGAGTGACCTTCCCAAAGTCAAACAGCCAGTTAACTGCAGAGGTAGGACTTAAATATGGACAGAAGAACAAAAGAGGTACATTCCTAAGATGGAAACAGCCTGAGTAGCAGGGCAGGTGTAGAGGTGGACATGTCAGGTGGAAAGGAGCAGAAGCAGGCATGTATTTCATCAATCTTGACAACTTGAGAGAAATTAAATGCAAAGTGAGTTACTGAAGAACCTTTGAGATTTGTAACGAAGCCATGGAGGCTGCTTCCCCAAGGCAAGATTTCCAACAGTTTCAGGAGGGTAAACTTGACCTGTGAAAATAGAGAGGCCCAGCCTGCTCAGAGAGTCCAATATTACCCTTGATCCAGGACCACCTAAAGTAGAAAGGCCCTTTTCTTTGTTAGGTTGGAACAGTCATCAGTCATCAGAAATGTTGTTTTGGATAATCTTTTTTCTTTTTTTCTGGATTGATTATTTTTGAATCCTTTCATTCCTTACCTCCTGTTCTACTCAACACCTCTGGGAAAACTCTTTAAGCATTGTATTCCATTGCATTTCAGTGTGTCCCTGGGTCATACCGACAAGGCAACTGCATGTATGTTCTTGAAGTGTGTTTGTTATGTATCCATATATCCAGGACGAGCTACATAAGTTGTGGGGGTCTCAGTCAAGATTAAAATGAAGGGCCCCTTGCTCAGAAGTTATTAAGAATTTCAAGACAGCAACAGCAGAGCCTTAAACCACACACGGGGCCCTTCTGAACACAAGGCCCTGTGCGACTACCCAAGCTGCTAAACCATGAAGCTGGCCCTGCATGTATCACTCACCAAATTGCATTATAATTTTTTTTTCAGGAAAGGACTATGATTTCTCTCCAAAAAACACTTTGGAGTACAAAAAAGATTCATCCAATGTAGGGAAAACAGAATAGGAGAAGGAATCCTCATGTTACTATGCCCTGTAGTGGGTGTGTTTTATAGGTGAGTAAACAAAGGTTCAGTGATTTGCCTATGGTTAACTGCTGTTGATGGTGGACAATGTCTAGATGCGTGCGCACATTTTTCTGTTCCAAAGCCCGTACATTTCACAGTATACCCCCCAGGAGAGGAATGATTCGTATGAAGGGGATCGAAGCCAGATCCCTTGAAACTACTGTCTCCCTCATCAAACCATTAAGACCATTGAAATGCTCAGAAGGAGAGGAAGCTTGAGACAAGATTTGATTCTTGCTGAAGCCCCACTTGGATTTTACCTGGGTGACTTTCAGTGTTTACCGGAATCAGAAAATCTCAAGTTAGAGATGTGGCCCGGGGACCTGGGAGGGGCTGAGTCAGCAAGCATTGACTGGATACTACTATGTGCCCGGTCCTGAGTTGTGGGGTAGGGACGGAGAACACATACAGGATAGAGCAAGACGCAGGAACGAGGTAAGGATCTCTCTGCACACTTTGCTTGTTAATTTTGCAAGCTGCAAGTTTCATTTTTCAATTAAGTTTCTAAAAGGTTCACAGCATAAAAATAGCCCCAATTATAAGGACTTTGTGTGGACTTCTGTTTAGTAAAGCAGTGGTTCCTAGTGGTTCCTTTGAAATCTCATTGAAGCAGTTTCTCTTTGAGTTATCTGCTCATCAAGAAACTGTGTGATGACAAAAAGCCGTTCTTGAAAATGCGTTTTATTCGTCACAATGTTGATAACATTTGACAAATAACTGCACATCTTGTATGTGGGAGCTACATTGTGAGTGGAGCCCAGGAGCTGAGCTAGGTGCACGTAAGGATTCACTCACCCAAACATACCCTGACCCACACACGTGCAGGTGCATACACGCACATGTACAGGAGAGAAACCCATGGTGCCAATGCAAAGAGGTCCAGAGCTTGGAGCCTTGGCTTGAGCTGCAGCTCGCAGATGTCACCAGATGATGAGTCTGTTCCAAGGGGTGTGTGTTTGGAAATTCTTGAGTGTCTGTTTGCAAACCCAGTCTGGCCTGGTCCCTCCTCAGGCCTCCTGGGGGGATGGCAGAGAGGTGAGCTGAGATGCTGGGAGGAAGCTGGGAACAGCTACCTGGAGAGCGACCCAGGCAAACAGCTGAGGAAGGAGGAGATGCCAGAGGGCAGGTGTCCTGGCAGGTCCTGGGCGGAACCTGTGATTATACCTTTTTGATTCTAATCACTGGGTAGATACTGCAGCTTTGTCTAGTGTGGTTTTTCTTCCTGCAGCAGGCTTTCCTGTGATGTGTGCAGCAATTAGAGTTGGGGGGAGGATGGGTATAAATAGCTATCCAGATGCTCTGTAGTCCCGAGAGCTGGCATTAATAGGATGAGTAGAGGGAGGGTGGCCCCAGCCTCCAGGCCCCCAGCAGGAGACCTCCCTGCTGGCCCCTCTCCCCAGGGTGCAGCCATAAGGCCAGGAGCTTGGCTATTTATAGTCAGACTCTGGTATCTCAGATGATTACCTTTCAGATCTCAAGTGTGAGGTCTACTTTATGGAAATAGCATGGTACAAACTAATTGCGGGTTTCATGGTGCATCGATTTTTTCCCCTTTTTTTCCCTTCTCTTGCCACCTCTCCCCTTCCCCCAATTCCCAGCACCACCACTACCCCATTTTTTTGCAAAGGTCAAAAGCAGCTTAGTGTTATTGGGAAGACAACAGCCCTGCAGAAGTGCCACCGTTTCCATGAACCCCTGGAAAGGGCGATTCTCTCAAGTGTGCCAAAACCTACCAGACTAGATTTAATTCCTGAAACTTTTCTGGCAATTTCTTAGCTTCTTGTTCAAAAGCCAGCATAGGGCTTCCCTGGTGGCGCAGTTGTTGAGAGTCTGCCTGCCAGTGCAGGGGACGCGGGTTTGGGCCCTGGTCCAGGAGGATCCCACGTGCTGTGGAGCGGCTGGGCCTGTGCACCACAACTACTGAGCCCGCATGCCACAACTGCTGAAGCCCACACGCCTAGACCCCATGCTCAGCAACAGGAGAAGCCACCGCAGTGAGAAGCCTGTGCACCGCAGCAAGGAGTAGCCCCCACTCGCCATGACTAGAGAAAAGCCCACGTGCAGCAACGAAGACCCAACGCAGCCAAAAAAAAAAAAAAAAAAAAATCCAGCAAAATTCCAACAGAGCATGGTTCCTTAGCAACTCCACCTTTGACAGCACCTCGGAGGTCAGCTAATTCAATCTTCTAACCTGGGTTTCTCCTGTTAGAACATCTCTCTGTCCATCTTTTGTTTGATGAAAAGATGAGCTCATGCCTTTCCAATGCTGCCTCCCCATATTTAAAATAATTCTAATTGTTAGAAAGTTCTTATTTTGAACTATAGTTTGTCTCTTTAGACATGCTTTTGGAGAAAAAGAATAAATTTTCTCCCTTTTGCACGTGATATCCTGTTACCTACTCAAAGACAGCTAAGCTACCATTAGATTTGGCCTGGTTCCCAGCCTCTGCCATCCTCCTTCATCCCCAGCTGGGGCCACTTGATCCTCACCTGTGGACTCAGTCCTACCCTGGGGTGCTAGGACTAATCTTGGTCTTGGACAAGAGGGATTTAAAGGGCTCAAACCAAACAGTGTGGGATTAAAAATCAATTTTCTTTCAATTTTAGTCTGGATAATGTGGTCCTTGTATTGTACTCTTTCTCCAATTAAACTGCCTTCTACTTATTTTTGTGATAATAATGGCTATCATTTTTTGAGCATTTCCTATGTGCCCAGTACTGTGCTAAGTGTGCTATACTTTATTTAATACTGCCATCAATTCTCTAAGGTTGTTATTGTTACCAAACTCAGGTTTGGCTGCTTGCCACTCGAAAGCCAATACATGAGAAGCAAGTGCTCCTTTCCGTAAGAATGGAAAGCTTGCTTTATTCAGAAGGCCAGCAACCTGGGGAGAAGGTGGACTCATGTCCAAAAACCAACTCTGAAGATTCTGCTCAACCATAAAAGTTTTTTTGTTTTTTTTAACATCTTTATTGGAGTATAATTGCTTTACAATAGTGTGTTAGTTTCTGCTTTATAACAAAGTGAATCAGCTATACATATACATTTATCCCCATATCTCCTCCCTCTTGCATCTCCCTCCCACCCTCCCTATCCCACCCCTCTAGGTGGTCACAAAGCACCAAGCTGATCTCCCTGTGCTATGCGGCTGCTTCCCAGTAGCTATTTATTTTACATTTGGTAGTATATATAAGTCCATGCCACTCTTTCACTTTGTCCCAGCTTACCCTTCCCCGTCACCATGTCCTCAAGTCCATTCTCTACGTCTGCGTCTTTACTCCTGTGCTGCCCCTAGGTTCTTCAGAACCATTATCTTTTTCAGATTCCATATATATGTGTTAGCATATGGTATTTATTTTTCTCTTTCTGACTTACTTCACTCTGTATGACAGTCTCTAGGTCTGTCCACCTCACAAAAAATACCTCAATTTTGTTTCATTTTATAGCTGAGTAATATTCAATTTTATATATGTGCCACACCTTCTTTATCCATTCATCTGTTGATGGACACTTAGGTTGCTTCCATGTTCTGGCTATTGTAAATAGAACTGCAATGAACATTGTGGTACATGACTCTTTTTGAATTATGGTTTTCTCAGGGTATATGCCCAGTAGTGGGATTGCTAGGTCGTATGGGAGCTCTATTTTTAGTTTTGTAAGGAGCCTCCATACTGTTCCCCATAGTGGCTGTATCAATTTACATTCCCACCAATAGTGTAAGATGGTTCCCTTTTCTCCATACTCTCTCCAGCATTTATTGTTTGCAGATATTTTGATGATGGCCATTCTGACTGGTGTGAGGTGATACCTCATTGTAGTTTTGATTTGCATTTCTCTAATAATTAGTGATGTTGAGCATCCTTAACCATGAAAGTTTTTAAAGGGAGAATCATTTGGAGGGGGTCAGAGTCTTCCACTTTGTCCAGAATTTCTTCTGATTGGTTGGTGGTGAGGTAATGGGGCAGTGTTCCAGGATCTTGTGCTCAGTCTGAAGTTACCATCCTCTACCTGGGTGGGGGCCTTAGTTCCTACGGAACAACTCAAAGAAATTGTTATGCATGTTCCTTGAGGAGGAACCAGGACCCTGTCCCGCAGCTGCACTATCGTTTCTTGACTGCTCCTCCTTTCTTTCTGCATCTTCTCCCTTCCCTGATAAGCACTTATTTGAAGCTGCCTTGTGGAACTCAGGGAAATTCAAGAAGGCTGAATGAAGCCTATTTCCTACAGACAAGAAATGGGGGACGTGGAAAGAATTTGTACCTAAGAGGCCTCCACAGGGTCTTAATTCCATTTCAATCTTATTACCCTCAGTGTACAGATGAAGAAACTGAAGGCTAGGGAAGTATAGTGGTTTTCCCAAGGTCACAGAGGTGATGAGTGAAAGAGCTAAGGATATAACCCAGGCAGGCTTCACTCTACAGCCTTGTGGTTAAGCCACTCCAATGCAACGCCTTCTAGCCTGGCCTTTCATGGTGCCTGTTGATGGCCTGTGTCCCTCTTGGCACCTCTAGGCAGAGGGCATATGATTCTGAGTCCCCAATGCCCAGACTGAAGTTCCATCCGAATCCCGGCCGGGGTAGGACCCAACTATTTGCTGGAAACTTCCATGCCACTGCCTGTTTGCTTCCTTAATCCCATCCACCTTGCATGCATGGAACGTTTCTCACCATTCTCTCTCCCCATCCTTGTTGTGTTATTTGGTGTCTACATATTTTCTCCTCTTCATGACCACAATAGTAAGGCTTTTGGAGAACAGGTCTCTCCTCCTCTTTTTTTTAACTTCTGGTGGTCCCATAAAGTAACCCAAGGATTCTTATTTGGCCCATTGGAGAGACCCCTGGGGATCGCATTGAGAGAGTCTCATCTCATCTCATACCTAAGGAGAGGGTTCTGATTATACCTAATCCCACTACTTCAGTAGCCAGGAGAGACATGTGTTACTTGGCCTCTCATTCCAAAGGGGAAGGAGGTAGCGATTTATTCTAGAGAGAAAACACCCCTTGAGAGTTTCTTAAGAGAAGTCATATTTTCAAATTCCTTTGGCATCCATGGTTCTAATCCATCAGGTCTGGCGACTGTGATCTAAAGGATGAGGCATTGCCAAGGTCTGTGCTTCTCACCAGGTGAAGTCTTTGTTCCGGAAGCCACACCCCAGGGTCCAGAGCATTGTCTTACAAGGACACAACAATAACAAGCTCTTTGTTACGGAAGGAGGAAGAACCACATAGGAACGCACTCAGTAATTGCCTTGTTGACCCCAATCTGAGCTGGTTCTTATTCTTCATCTTGATTTTACAGTGTAGACAAAAATGAAGACTTCTTTCCAAGAGCACATATTTTAAGAGATAAATTGAAAGTGACAACCTAAATATTCTAACTAAAAACAAAAGAAAAGAAAGAACACCAAAAACCAAAACAAAAAATAAAACTAAAAAATGGCCTCCAGGCTCATCCTAAACATGATTATGTTATGATGAACAGCCAGCCACAGGGAATGGCAAGTTAATTGTCCCTATTATTGTTGTTCTTTTCAGCCTCTTATGATGGAAAGGCTTTGTCTTGTGTTAAGACAGGACTCCGAACCCTAGTATCTTGCTGGAGATGATAACATGGCTGAATGAAGGTTATAAAGGGTCAAAACCACAGACCTTGGCAAATCCCAGAGCAAATCTCTTAACCTTGAACCCGGACTCTCCAGACCAGATCATGTGGTGATGACATATAGGAAATGAGAGTGGTAAGAAATATTCCCTGAAACTTAATGTTTCCTTTGGTTAGATACAAGAGGTCACTTAGGAGGTCCCTCTTAACAAGTTGACTGAGGACTCTTAGAGGTCGGAGACTGCAATCAGTTGCATTTCATGGATAAACTTTTGGATGTCCCTGAAATTGCCCTCTCTTATAGTAGCTATAAAGAGGGACTGAAATGTGCATCTTAAATAAGCCAATGAAGTGACGGTTAAGGGATGTGCTATTCACATCATCATTATTTGGTTAGCAAATTTGGGTTGTCACTTTTTCTTTGTCCCCTGAAATGTGTGGGCTTAGAAATAAATTCTTCTGTTTTTTCATGCACAGTGACTCAAAACAAAATTGGGAACAGGCCCAGACTAGAGTTAGAAAAATAATTACTGAGTGTGTTGCAAGGTAGCCAATCCAGAATAACTGGCGTGGGCCAGCTGGCCCTTGCCTCTGGCTACAGCTCAGCCTATTACAGGAGGGAAAACCCTGAGTAAGCAGGGTGGTATAGAAGTGGTCATCTGGTCTACCATGTGAGATGCCCCTTCTGGACCAGAAGGCTCAGCTTCACCAGGACCTCTCTGTGAATACACCATACTCTGAATCAGACAGTTCAGTGTCTGGGGAAGTTTCCTGATCCTCTGGTTTTCTTTCCTTTTCTTTTTTTTTTCATGACCCACTTTACTTTCCAGTACAGATCTTGAGTACATCAATCTCAACTTTAGATAAGAGCAAATTTATTTATTTAAACTTGATTAGAGATATCAAACAAGAAGAAGAATTAAAACCCAGGCCATCATGTCATACTATATTTGGAGATATAGACAGACGCATCAAGTTTATAATTAGGAAACAGATCCAAATTGAAAAGTCTGCCTAGCTCAGTGATTTCATTAGTAACCACAACTGTGCTACTCTTTTCTAAGAAAAAAGTCATTACACTTTTTTGAGGACTCCCGGAAGCACAGAACCAGGCTGGACCTGGTTGAGTTGAGTTACCCTGCTCTCCTGGCCTGGGATTTGTGCAACAGGTGGGCTTGTGACCCATGCCAGGCCAATCAGTGACCTTCCTTAGGATATTTTAAATGAGGTTGGGAGGAAGATTTCTCTTTTTCTCTTGCATTGTGAAGATGGAATTCAGATCTGTCTGTGGCTAGGTTTCCTTCATATAGAAAAAGTCTGTAATGAGGATTACAGATGGAGTTGAAAGATTGAGGGAGGGAGCAAGAGAGGGAGAGAGAACCCAGAGTGGTGAAGACAGACAGAATGGCATTAGGCCAGTCCCATTCTTTGCAAACTGGCTTGATTATCAAGCTAATAAATTCCTGGATCTTCCTCTTCTAATTGACTTGTAAATCTTGGCAACCCCAAGGTTCAGACTTAAACCATCTTCTCATCTTCAACTACATTCACTCCCTTGGTGATCTCATCTGGCTCCACGGCTTTGAATACCATTTATGCTGACATTGTCATTTGTAACTCTAGCCCTGATCTCTACATTCATAGATAAGCTGCCTATTCAATGATGCCTATCGGATTTCTGGTAGTCCTTTTGATCAGACACGTCCAAAACAACACCCACCCCCTCCTCCACCCATCCCATTAACAGCACCACCAATTGCATTTTTCAATCGTTCAGATCAGAAACCTCAGCATCACCCTTGACTCCTCCCTATCTTGCACTTCCAACATCAAACCCATCACCAAATCCTGCTGGGTTTACATCTCAAATAAAATTTCCATCTGTCTACTTCTTTCTATCTCCTTTTACACAGCTTGATCCACCACAAAAGCCTCCTAAGTGGTTTCCTTGCTTTTACTCTTGACCACCTATAATATATTATCCACCTCTACACAGCACACTGAGTACTCTTTTTAGAATCTGAATGATAAATCACTCCTGTGCTTAATTTCCTTGACTTACTTCCACAATAACTAATAAAACCCAAACTTTTTATCATGATCCACAAAACTCTATGATCTGGCCCCTTTCCATCTCTCCAACTCATCTTCTTAATTAAGTCTTCTTTCCTTGAAACTGTCAAATTTGTTCTCTGCCTCAGGGTCCCTGCATTTGCTCCTCTCTACGGAGAAGGTCTGCATGACTGGTTTCTTTCCATTATTTGAATGCCTCAGAGAAGGCTTCTCTGTCCCCCAGATCTAAGTTATCTCTCCTCAGTAACACTTCATATGCTGTTATTTAAGTATTTTATCACAATCTGGTATTCATTCTTTCTATTTTGTCTCTCTCTACTAGAATGTAAGCATCATAAAACCTGGGACTTTGCCTTTTCACTACTACAACCTGAGTATCTAAAACAGTTCCTGGCAAAGAGAAGTGCTCAATAAGTGTTTGTTGAATATATGAATAAAGGTTATTTAGCTGGGCTTCTCTCAATTGCAAGTAAAGGAGATTTCAAAAGATACAAAGGATTTCCACATAATTCCATCCAAAATTCAATGATAATAAGTTTGATAGTTATGGAACTTGATATGTTATAAAGCTCTATTGAACATGATAACCACAACTGCAGCAATAATGACACTTACTATTTATTGAGCATTTACTATATCCCAGACATAGAATTTTACATTAGTCTAAATTAATCCTTGCAGAAACCCTGTAAGATAGGTATCTTGATCCTCTTTTCACAGTGTTAGAACTGAGACCCAGAGAGATTATATGACTTGTTCAAGATTACATAGGAAGTAAAATTTGTGGGTCTTGAAACTGAACTTGGAATTTCTGATTCCAAAGTCAGTATTTACCCATGACATCACATTGACTCTCTAAAGCAAATATAATAAAAGAGTACAAAAGATAAATATTTAACAAAGTCAACTCCTCACTTCTTACTAGGTATGAGCTTTTTAGATACCTTGCTAAATTTCCATGCTGAAAATGATAGAATAAAATATGAGACCAAAGCACTTCATGGGGGAACCTAAGAAAATTAGTTTAACAAACATGTTAAGCAATCAAAGAATGTCAAAAATCTAATGTTCATTATCTGTCTCCCATCTTAACATAGTGTAGCTTTAGAATAGATAAAATAATATCTACACAAGCATCTCAGAGTGATGTTGAGATAGTGTGAAAGTTATCGTGGAAGCATTTTGAGTGAGAATTGTGACAAGCACATGTGAAGTTTCACTACTTTTAAGCTGACTAACACTTTAATCCCAGGGACAAATGTCTGCCCATCCAAGGAGCTTGTGGTTTAGGGGGTAAAGATGCTATTTACTGAGGGAATCTGTCCTTTTCCTTTAGAAACACTATTGAGAGAGATGGAGGTACAGAGAGAGAGGGAGACAGATAGACAGCTAGAAGAAAAGTGAAGGAAATAAAGAAAAAGAAGGAAGGAAGGAACAGGGAGGACAAGAAAGAGAGAAAGAAAGAGAAAGAGAGAAAGAAAAAAGGAAGGATGGAAGAATGGAATGGAGGGAGGGAGAGAGGGAGGAAGAAGGAAAGAAAGGGAGGGAGGAAGGGAGGAAGGAAGGAGAAAGGAGGGGAAAAAAAGAGCTATTGACCTTGTCTGCTATGAGATAAACTTTCTGGGTTTATCACTGCGGATCCCTCTGTCTTCTCAGTGTTTATAGATGCTCCCTCTGGTTGCTGATGCCTTTGCTCCAGCTCTGGGACTCGCAGGCTTGCCTTACATCATCTTGTTGCTGTTCATTTGGGTGCAGCCTCTCTGATCCCTCTTCTGCCTCAGAGGTCTGGGAGAATGATTGTAAACAGTGTACAGAATACACTGGCTAATTTCCTTCCCACCCAGGGAGAGCCATCATTGGACTGCTGTTCCGTCCTGATTTGGAATCTCACCGTTTTCTCCTTGGCTCTCTCTCCCCTCAAGGTGTCCATTAGTTTATAATGGTCACACTTCATCACTGTCTCATTTATTCATGGCCTGCCTCCTCAGGACCACTCTGTCCTCTGATATATTTGATGCAACTCTTATTTTCCTTAACTCTTCTCCAAACTATTAACTCAGCCAGGATTTTTGCCAACCTTATCTTCTCCCAGCAGTCTTAACTGATGCAGCCAATTTTTTGCCCCCTTCCCTCTCATCTTCTCCATTTCTAGGACAGATGTTTCCTTCTCTTCTTATTAATTATCACAAATTCCCAAATAAAACCTAAATATAAACTAACTTATTTTCTCTTCTCTATCAAGAGGAATTTGTGTACTGCTATCCATTTCTTCCTGTTACTAAGAAAATCCCTGGGTAGAAAAATAAAAATAAAAACACTGAAATTACCCATTTATTTAATTACAAGGCACTTGCTTTCACAAGCCACATTTTCACTACTGAGAAGATTCTGATTTGGCAACAAAAGGCAAAAGCTATTTCTAGTGAGAGCGGCAAGGAGTCGGCGTTAGCAATGCGACAGTATGAAGCAAGCATGGGGAGCTGCTTTAATGGCTTTCTACCTTTGAGGGAGGGGCAGCCAGGATGTGAGGGACAGGCATGGGAAGGCACAGACGTGGAGAGGCATATAAAGTAACGGCAGAAGATCAAGGGACGGAGCAAAGTGTCAGAAAGGGATAGAGCAACACAAAGAAACTTAGAGACAAAATGGAGAGGCAAAGAAGAGATGTAGGAAGTAAACAATGCAAAGTAGTAAAGTGCAGAAAAAGTAAGAGACCTAGAAAGAGAAAGAGATGAAGGTTCCAAGGCAAGTTCATTAAAAATTGGTCACATTTAACAAGGATCTACTGTATAGTACAAGGAACTCTGTTCAATATTATGTGACAACCTAAATGGGAAAAGAATTTGAAAAAGAATAGATACATGTATATGTATAACTGAATTACTTTGCTGTACATCTGAAACTAACACATTGTTCATCACCTATACTCCAATATAAAATAAAAAGTTTTTAAAAATTGGTGACATTTTCCTGAGGACAGTGGATGCAATCCCGGTCACTGTTACCTGATGGTAAAGGCAATTTTAGGGTTTATCTGTTGCCATCTATCATTAAGAATCTCAGAGATAAGTACACAAAATTCAAGTACTTGCTTGATATTTTTCTAATGCGATAGCTTTTTGTCAAAATAGGAATGTGTATGAGACCAGTATTCTCTTTTAGAGATAAATGAATAAGAATAATATAAACAGAAGCAAGACTTAAAGAAATTAAATAACCTAGGCACAATTGAGAGGTTATAGCCAATTTAACTTTAGATTTGATTCGTCTTCAGTTTTACTATGGTTTCTGAATAGATAGTTAGACCCCAAACTGACTTTTTCAGACAGCAAAGAGCAGATTTAGAACTTAGCCTGGAAGCAGTTACTTACTTACTTAATTTATTTTACCTTGACATATAATCTCTTTTTTAAATTAATTTTTATTGGAGTATAGTGGCTTTACAATGTTGTATTTTCTGCTGTATAACAAAGTGAATAAACCACATGTATACATATATCCCCTTTTTTGGGGATTTCCTTCCCATTCATTAGGTCACCACAGAGCATTGAGTAGAGTTCCCTGTGCTATACAGTAGGTTCTTATTAGTTATCTATTTGATACATAGTAGTGTATATATGTCAATCCCAATCTTCCAATTCATCCCAACCCCCCCATCCCCCCGGCATCCATATGTCTGTTCTCTATGTCTGTGTCTCTATTTCTGCTTTGCAAATATAAGTTCATCTGTATCATTATTCTAGATTCCAAATATAAGCGATATTATATGATATTTAAACAGTTACTTTAAATGAACTGTCTACTTCTGAGGGCCTAAGAACTTCACATTAAACTTGATTATTTTAGTATTAAAATCTTTCATCACAGTGCTATAATAGGAACATTATCTATACCAAAAGTTCATGGATGTTATCTAATAAAGTGGCTGGAATAAATATCTTCTCTGTCTATGGCTCACTTGAAAGGTTCATAGAATTCATTTATCTCTGGAATGGTAAATAGATTTCATCTCAAGAGTAAACTCTGATGAAGGTGCCAAGGAAGCTTTGCTGAGAAGGGATGTGTTGTGAATGCCTGTGTGTGCTCGGATGGAAACGGTGCTGAGTCTGACTGGCTGTGTGTGCCATCCACATGGGAGGGGGTGATGGCGAGATGCTGGCTGTGAACTAACTGAGGGCCTTGTGGCTTGACAGGAGCTTCCTTACTAACCCTTGTTTAAGTATCAACTTGAGAGGTCTGAGGCTGTACTCACCCTCTGTAAGCCTAGGAGGAGAGAAAATAGAAGAATGTGCCGAACTAGCCAGAAGTAACAGTGTAAGCCACCTCCTCGTTTCCACTGCACTCTTACTTCATCTTTCTAATTTCATACCAGTTTATTTCTAGTAGCAGTTACAGAAGGAAAAGAGGAAGGAACAATAAGTTTCATTAATTTCTATTATCATTAATGTGGTGACGACTGTATGCCAAGCACTTGGGATACAGTGATCAGTATGACATTATCCAATTCCCACAGAGCTCACAGCTTAGTTGCGGGGGGCAGGGAGATCAGTCAAATTAAGAATTATTTTAAGACACTATGAGTCACGCAATAGTGAATGCGAGTCTCCTACAGAAAACCTTTCTGTGACCTCTTTCTTCCTGCCTAAAGGGGAAATTTCTTACTCTGGCACACAGATCCCTGTTCACACGGATTCCATTGACCTCTCCACCTTTCTCTCCCCGAACTCTGTGCTTCATCTGCATTGAACTACTTTCAATTTCTCAAACAAATCATATTTCAATCACCTCCAGACTCTTGCCACACCATCCACTCCATCTTGAAAACTCTTATCTGCTTTCCTAGCCCATGCTCTGCCTGCTCTGTCCACAAACTCTTAGGCAGCCTTCCTCCAGCAAATCTTCTTAGACTTCACTTTTCTGAGTGATGCTCTCTGTTATACATCCGCATATCACAATCAGCACTTAACCACACTGCAACGTAACTGGCTTGTTACCTGTCTGTTTCCGCCTACTGGACTGTTTGCTCTGTGAGGAAAAGGACCAGGAATACTTGTCCATCCTTGCCTTCCCAGCAAGTAGCACAAAGCCTGGCATAAATTAGGTTCTTAGGGGATATTTGTTAGATAAATAAATAGACAGGAATTTTATACAAGTCAGTGGTTCTTAGGGGATATTTGTTAGATAAATAAATAGACAGGAATTTTATACAAGTCAGTGGTTCGCTATGTCTTCAGGTTACTAGTGTTGGATATTGGACACAGAAAAGGGACACAGATTTATTTGAATCTCAGAGGAAAGGGTCGACCACTTCTTCATTCCACTAGCTTCTAAATTTTTCTAAGAATTTCCCTCTAAGTCATTCCCTGATACTTATTTTCAGTTTCTAAGCTATAAGGTAATAACTAATATACATAAAATGTTACCCCTCCCTTGGATATTTGAAATTAAAATGTGGTTCTGAAAGGTAAAAAGTCTTCCAAGGCTGAATTAATGAAGAACAATAATAATTAGTATGTGCACAGAGTTTTAGGATTTTCAAAAAGAGTCCAACTTGTTTTTATTTGCTTCCTACAATAAAATGAGGCCCAGAAAGCTTAATGAGCTATCCGAAGTCACAAAGACAGAAAGAACAGAGCCAGGGATCAAAGATGGGTGGATCTTTTCAATCTAAATTCTACACCCTTTCTTCCATAATCACAACTTCCTCTAGACACTGAACAGAAGTGTGAGAGAGCTATTTGGAGATAGGGTAGGTCTGCATGGTACCATCCAAATCATACCATGTAAGTTACTTCCTCCTCTGCCTACTGTGAAACTGTCCCTGGGGAGAAGATACAGCAATGACCCCTCTTTCTTGAAAACTCACTAGTGACTTCCAACCTAGGTTCAATGCTAAGCTGGTTGAGTGGGTGCAGGACATTACACTGAAGTTTTATGCCCTAAGATGAGTACAAGACAAGCACAGGTACATGGTTGCCAGAAATAGAACAGTTTACATGCCAGGGCATCAACCTAACTAGAAAAGAGTGGTCTCACTCAAGGGCTGTCTTGGATGCCAATTGATGGTAGATGTGAACTCATGTCCTGGCAAGATGAGGTCCCTTCAGGATATTTATGCTGTCGTGGGAGTGTCAAAGCTAAGTTCGGCACTGGGGCCTGAAGAGATGGGGAGAGATGGATCAAGAGTTAATCCAAAGTTGGAAACCAGGTATTATTTAAATGTAAGAGACATACTATATCTAAGAGACTGGGACCAGTGAATGAAGGGGAATTACGAAGTAGGCAGGCAAGGGCCAAATGAAGGGGTATAGGCAGGATTCTGTTGTGCTGGGAAAGTTTAAACCTTATAAACCTGAAAGGCATCTGTTCTGATTAGAGCCTCAGACAGCTGACTGGGAAACCAGATGAGGGATTAGGAGGCTGAATACAGAAGGAAAGTAGCCTTCTCCACTACTAATGACTCCAAACTCTAAAAAAATTCCTGGAGTCTTTTCCTGGGCCCCCTGCACAGACTAGACTCAGCCTTCCTCCACTTCTCATTTCATACATTCGCAACCTGGAAGGCTCTCTCCTCCTTCCTTCAGCTCCTGGGATTGGCAACACACGAGAACTTGCTCTTCTGTCTGTCACTCACCCTTCCCCTACCTCAGGGAGAAAACTGCCATTGATTACAACCTTCCAAATTAGAGCTTCAGGAGACTTAAGTGAGCAATTATTATCAGCTACAAAATGCTGGGAATTTGTTATTAGGCAGCATCTCGTTGTTTACTCTGACGGCTTCTCAGCTACTCTGTGAAAGAGGAGGAGGATGCCAAAGCAGTCTGATGGGTTTCCTGAATTTGCAGAGTTCACAGCTGAGATGGAGTTACCCCTTAGAATTCAGGAGAGTTGATTCTTTCATCCTCCTGTCTCAAAGCAGGCTCTAAATTAAGAAAGTAGGAGTCTGGAAAGTAAAAGAATATAGGAATTCCCTAATTTAAAGTTGCCTATGCGGAATAGAAAGGCAGACGTAGAGAATGGACATGTGGACACAGCGGGGGAAGGGGAGGGTGGGATGAATTGGGAGATTAGGTTTGACATAAGTACACTACCATTTGTAAAACAGATGGCTAGTGGGAATGTGCTGTATAGCATAGGGAGCTCAACTCGGTGTTGTGTGATGACTTCGATGGGTGGGATGGAGGGAGGAGAGAGGGGGTCCAAGAGGGAGGGGATATATGTATACATATAGCTACTTCACTTCACTGTACAACAGAAATTAACACAGCATTGTAAAGCAATTTTACTCCAATAAAAAAGTAAAATAAAAGAGAAATCATAAGGAAAATAAATAAAGTTGCCCATGAATGGGAATTCCTAAATATCTTTGTGTCATGGTGCAAACACTTGGAGGTCAAGTCCATCCCTGTGGCTGCACACAGGACAGATTGTGTCTAGAGCATGACCTTTCCTGTGGTCCTACAGTCAAACTCCTGAGTTTCACTGGATTCCTGCTTATTTTTCCAGCCTTGTTCCCCAGGTTGATGCAGTGAGTCTCTGTCAGCTTTTCAATAAAGATGAGACAACCTAACTGGCTTCCATTGCCTCTTGCCCAGTGTGGTCAGGGCACATTCATGCCCAGTGTCCTGAGTGCTCATGAAATGCCCAAGATGCTCATTCAGCTCGAGTGGGCCAAGGTGTCTCCCAAGGTCACACAAAGCTGGATCTTGAAGGATATTATTGCAAGGAGAATAAGGGGGGAAGGGTGTCCTGTGGAGAATGAGCAACGAGTGCAAAGCCAGGAAAATGAGAGAGAATTCGGTATGATGGAGCAATTAAAATGTTTGAGGCACTCCTGAGCATAGGGTTAATAGGCAGACTCGTTGGAAATGAGACTGGAAAAGTAGGCAGTAGGTGTGAATCCATTGAGAGCCAATGAGAGGGACTAAGCAGGAAGTGCTTCGTTAGGTGCTTAGAAGTAGAGGCAGGAGGTGGGCAGGTATCTCAGAGCAGTCATCCTGGCAGCAGGATGGGAGGAGTCTGACTGCAGGCAGACAGTGCTTTTCAGGTGAAGTGGCAAAGGTAAAGAAAAAGGAACAGGCTCTAACTGAAATCGACAGGGACAGAGAAGCCAGCTGGGGGTAGATTGGAATGGTGATAGAAATTAGAATAGGTGCCCTGCAGAGAAATCCTGAGGCTGCAGAAGTGAGATATATGAAAGACTGGACTGAATGAAATGCCCTTACAATAACCTCCTTCTCTTGCCCTGATTCCACATTCACATACGTATAAATCCTGGAGCTTAATAGTCAAGATTTCTCCATCTTCATCCTCATTTCCATCTAAACTTTCGATCTTCCCTATCCTCATTTCCCAGATTCTCTCTGCAGAGCCATTCTTCCTCTTTCCTCCAACACACAACCTGCAATTTCTCCATGCCATTTACCACCTGGAATCCCCTCTGTTCTGCTGTTCATTTAGCTCCCAGTGACACCCAGGTAAAGCCACAAATGTTCCAGAAAGACTCCCCCGATGGCTCCTGCCTTCTCCTGTCCCTCTTACTGGATGTTTCATCTGTCTATAGTCAGATGCACACAATAAACAGTTTACTAAATATACTTCCTTATTATCTCTCATCCAAGAAAACAATAACATTTTAGCTTAAGGGCAAGGACTTTGTCTTCTATATGTTTTGCTGAGCCTGTAAATTTAGCACAGGAGAGAAAAAAATAGTGGTAACCCAGAAAATACAATAGAATCTATCATTAGTATCTACAATACAATTATTAGGGCCCTATCCTGGGTACCACAGCTGAAGGCAAATTGGAGCAAATGGACAGCATCAAAAAGTCATATGAGAAAAAGTTGAATCTGGAAATATTTTGCACATTTCAAGAGAAACATGCGGGATGTGGTGTTTGGAGAGCTGTCATGTGGTGGAGGCATTTAGACTTGTTCTGTCTTACTAAGGTGTAAAACTAGGGCATGGTTGAAAATGATAGGAAGAGGGTTTTTAGGTCAACATAAGGGGGTACTTTCTCAAGGTCAGAGCTGTCAAAGAGAGAGCTAGATGCCCCAAGAAGTTGTGAGTTCCTCTCTACTGGAGGCATCTAAGCAGAATCTTCAGGACCAATAGGAAGGGGTGTCAATGTGGGATACTGGTTCAGAGCATGGGCTTTGTTTCCTGAACTATACAATGAGGATGAGAGTTTTTTTCCTCACAGAATTGATGTCAGGACTAAGTGAGATAATATATATAATGTGTTTAGCAGAGTCCATTAATGGTAGCTCTTATTATTTTGAAACAATTAATATAATAAGGAAATTTGCACAACAAATAGGGAGACATCAGATTAGATACCCTTGGAGTCTCTCTCAAACCCAAATGTCTATGACTGTAACATAAAGAGTAGTTACTGGTGAATTTGGATTCACAGAGATGATACATCTTCAGTGCGGGCTGGTATCGCACAGCTGCCACTTCCCCAGTGACTTACAATGATCATTTTCGGCCCCAAGTACTAGCAAGGCAAGAATTACCAGAAATACACTGGATCTAGAAGAGCTGATCTGTAGATTGGAGCAGGGTTATTGTAATATACATACAGGTAAGAAACCAGAAATCAAAGTTACCAAGTCAAAAGCCTAATGTCAGGAATAGATTTGGGGTCAGAATCCAGACTGGTAAGACACAGATTTAAGAGCATCCAGAAATAAGAGTTTCTAGGAGACCAAATGTAAAAACCAGGCAGATAGGGCTGGTGGAGTCAGTAATGATCATTATGATAAAAATAGAAATTTCATTATGAGCAAGAGTTGCTCCACCCAGGACCCAGTGACATATTTCCGGATAGAACAGCGTTCTGGGTACCCCTGTTTAATTTGCTGATGTGCTTACTCTCACTAGTCTGACCTTGACTCAGCCCCTGATTTTTGTTTCTCCACTCCAGTAGAAGCACAGACATCTTGAAAGGGCATGACAGCTGCCACTCTGCCTGAGTTACACCTACCAATCCGGGGGCACAGAAAGCTCTTCCGACAGTAGTGCTTGGGTGGCCCAGTCACCCAAGGCAGCTCCCCAGAGCGGTCTCATTTCAGCCAGAAGAGTGGCTTGGATACATGTACATCCTGGACCTTTCTATCCCACAGCTGCAAACCGCAGAGGATTTGGAAGAATTCATGAGAAGACATGGGAACCTGTATCAGCTCAGTGAAATGGGAACCCAGTTAATAGCCCAAGGTTTCTTCCCACCTTCTCTCACTTATTTTTTTTTGAAGTGAAATCATCCTGTTATCAACGTTGGTGAGGGTTAGCCTGTTTGACTGAAGTGGTAACTTGACAAGACGTGTCTTCACTGTCATTCAAATTGTGGAATAGAGCTCTTAGCATATGCTGGGTTCATTCTCTCTGCCACCTCCATCTCCTCTTTGTGAAACTTTGCCTACCCCTTGGATATACGCCTCCTTAAAGATTAAGAAGATTATGGGGCTTCCCTGGTGGCACACTGGTTGAGAGTCCGCCTGCTGATGCAGGGGACATGGGTTCGTGCCCCAGTCCGGGAAGATCCCACATGCCGCGGAGCGGCTGGGCCTGTGAGCCACGGCCGCTGAACCTGCGCGTCTGGAGCCTGTGATCCACAACGGGAGAGGCCACAACAGTAAGAGGCCCATGTACCGCAAAAAAAAAAAAAAAGATTAAGAAGAAGAAGAAAAAAACCATAATCCTGAAAGTCAAGAGGGCACGTGCTTAAATCTACAATGAGTTGGTGAGTTCCTAGGAGTCAAGACAATCTTCAGTGTCAGCAGGAGCTCTCTGGGGACAGGAAGGGGCAAGAAATCAAGACAGAGTAGCACAGATTCTGCTGGAAAGGCCCCTGCCTATTTCTATAAATCAATTCCAAAGAGTTAATTCCTCATTGAGAATGATGAATGAAAGGCTCATAGACCTGGCACGACGCTGGCTGATGAGGGACCAAGTCTGCTAAAATGTTTATATGATTTGTCCCAAAGGTTGAAAGCAGGGGATCAAAAACAGGGAAGACTCCTTTGTGCACTTCTGGCCGTGGGTGCTGCCCTGGCCACCCAAAACCCCAGACAAGCATGCTGAACTCCAGACATTCTGGGAAACGGGGGCCAGCCAAAATCTGGATTTTGTACCAATAAAACTTAGTGATAAAGAGTATGAATTTTAAGATGATGTGGTGTGTGTGTTTGTGTGTGTGTATATATATATATATATATATATATACACACACACAAACACACACACAATAGAATATTACTCAGCCATTAAAAAGAATGAAATAATGCCATTTGCAACAACATGGATGGACCTGGAAGTTATCATACAAAGTAAAGTAAGCCAGACAAAGACAAATATCATATGATATGACTTATATGTGGAATCTAAAAAAATTATACAAATGAACTTATTTGCAAAACAGATATAGACTCACAGACATAAAAAACAAACTAATGGAGCATGAGAGGTGGAGCCCTGGGTGCTCAAGGATCATGATGAGTTGTGGCAGTAATAGGGGAGGATGGGGGTGTGAGCTGCTTCTTCTAGATGCTAGGGAATGCAGCTGGACCTGGATCCAAAGCTTTCTCTCCATATCAACAAGGCCCAGAGGACAACACCTGGCTGGAGGACTAAGCAGAGTTCAGAAGGCCAGCCACCTGTGCCTTTGGATTGGGGAATTTAACACATTTACATGTAAGCTGTGTGGCTGACAGGGTCTTGGTACTCCTGTCAGGTGTCAGATCTAAGCCTCTGAGGTGGGAGAGCTGAGTTCAGGATATGGGACCACCAGAGAACTCTGGGCCACAAGTAATATCAATCAGTGAGGGCTCTCCCAGAGATCTCTGTCTCAGTGTCAAAACCCAGCTCCACTCAATGATCAGCAAGCTCCAGTACTGGACACCCCATGACAAACAAATAGCAAGACAGGAATACAACCCCACCCATTAGCAGAGAGTCTGCCTAAAATCGTAATAAGTTCACAGACACACCAAAACACACCACCAGACATGGTCCTGCCCACTAGAAAGACAAGATCCAGCCTCATCCACTAGAACACAGGCACCAGTCCCCTCCACCAGGAAGACTACACAACCCACTGAACCAACCTTACCCATTGGGGACAGACACCAAAAACAATGGGAACTACAAACTGCAGCCTGTGAAAAGAGACCCCAAACACAGTAAGTTAAGCAAAATGAGAAGACAGAGATATACACAGCAGATTAAGGAGCAAGGTAAAAACCCACCAGACCAAACAAAGGACGAGGAAATAGGCAGTCTACCTGAAAAACAATTCAGAGTAATGATAGTAAAGATGATCTAAAATCTTGGAAATAGAATGGAGAAAATACAAGAAATGTTTAACAAGGACCTAGAAGAACTAAAGAGCAAACAAACAATGATAAACAACACAATAAATGAAATTTAAAATTATCTGGAAGGAATCAATAGCAGAATAAATGAGGCAGAAGAATGGATAAGTGACCTGGAAGACAAAATAGTGGAAATAACTACTTCAGAGCAGAATAAAGAAAAAAGAATGAAAAGAATTGAGGACAATCTCAGAGAACTCTGGGACAACATTAAATGCATCAATATTCGAATTATAGGGGTCCCAGAAGAAGAGAAAAAGAAAGGAATTGAGAAGACATTTGAAGAGATTTTAGTTGAAAACTTCCCTAATATGGGAAAGGAAATAGTTTATCAAGTCCAGAAAGCACAGAGTCCCATACAGAGTAAATCCAAGGAGAAACACACCAAGACAAATATTAATCAAACTATAAAAATTTAAATACAAAGAAAAAATATTGAAAGCAGCAAGGGAAAAGCAACAAACAACATTCAAGGGAATCCCCATAAAGTTATCAGCTGATCTTTCAGCAGAACCTCCGCAAGCCAGAAGAGAGTGTCAGGACATATTTAAAGTGATGAAAGGGAAAACCTACAACCGAGATTACTCTACCAGCAAGGACCTCATTCAGATTCAATGGAGAAATTAAAACCTTTATAGACAAGCAAAAGCTAAGAGAACTCAGCACCACCAAACCAGTTTTACAACAAATGTTAAAGGAAATTCTCTAGGAACAGACCTACAATAACAAACCTAAAACAGTTAAGAAAATGGTAATAGGAACATACATATCAATAATTACCTTAAATGCAAACGGATTGAATGCTCCAACCAAAACACATAGACTGGCTGAATGGATACAAAAACAAGACCCGTAAATATGCTGTATACAAAAGACCAACTTCAGACCTAGTGACACACACAGACTGAAAGTGAGGGGATGGAAAAGGATATTCCATGCAAAGGGAAATCAAAAGAAAGCTGGCATAGCAATATTCATATCAGATAAAATAGACTTTATAATAAAGACTATTACAAGGACAAAAAAGGACACTACGTAATGATCAAGGGATCAATCCAATAAGAAGATATAACAATTGTGAATATTTATGCATCCAACATGGAGCACCTCAGTACATAAGGCAAATGCTGACAAGCATAAAAGGGGAAATCGACAATAACAAAATAATAGTAGGCGACTTAGCACCCCACTTTCACCAATGGGCAGATCATGCAAAGTGAAATAAACAAGGAAACACAAGCTTTAAATAACACATTAAACAAGATGGACTTAATTGATATTTATAGGACATTCCATCCAAAAACAACAGAATACACTTTCTTCTCAAGTGCTCATGGAACATTCTCCAGGATAGATCATATCTCAGGTCACAAATCAAGCCTTGGTAAATTTAAGAAAATTGAAATCGTTCAAGTATCTTTCCCAACCACAGTGCTATGAGACTAGATGTCCATTACAGGAAAAAAACTGTAAAAAATACAAACAGATGGAGGCTAAACAATGTACTATACTAAATAACCAAGAGATCAGTGTAGAAATCAATGAGGAAATAAAAAAATACATAGAAACAAATGACAATGAAAACACAACAACCCAAAACCTATGGACTGCAGCAAAAGCAGTTCAAAGAGGGAAGTTTATAGCATTACAATCCTACCTCAGAAAACAAGAAAAATCTCAAGTAAACAACCTAACCTTACACCTAAAACAATTAGAGAAAGAAGAAGAAAAATACCCCCCAAAGCTAGCATAAGGAAAAAAGCATAAAAATCAGATCAGAAATAAATGAAAAGGAAATGAAGGAAACAATAGCAAAGATCAATAAAACTATAAGCTGGTTCTGTGAGAAAATAAAAAAAATTGATAAACCATTATCCAGACTCATCAAGAAAAAAAGGGAGAAGACTCAAAGCAACAGAATTAGGAATGAAAAAGGAGAAGTAATAACTGACACTGCAGAAATACAAAGGATCATGAGAGATTACTACAAGCAACTATTTGCCAATAAAATGGACACCCTGGAAGAAATAGACACATTCGTAGAAAAGCACAACCTTCCAAGACTGAAACAGGAAGAAATAGAAAATACAAACAGACCAATCACAAGCACTGAAATTGAGACTGTGATTAAAAATTTTCCAACAAACAAAAGCTCAGGACCAGATGGCTTCACAGGCGAATTCTATCAAATATTTAGAGAAGAGCTAACACCTACCCTTCTCAAACTTTTCCAAAATATAACAGAGGAAGGAACACTCACAATCTCATTCTACGAGGCCACCATCACCCTGATACCAAAACCAGACAAAGATGTCACAGAAAAAGAAAACTACAGGCCAATATGACTGATGAACATAGATGCAAAAATCCTCAACAAAAGACTAGCAAACAGAATCCAACAGCACAATAAAAGGATTATAGACCATGATCAAATGGGGTTTATCATAGAAATGAAAGGATTCTTCAATATAAGCAAATCAATCAGTGTGATACACCATATTAACAAACTGAAGGATAAAAACTATATGATCATCTCAATAGTTGCAGAAAAACTTTCGACAATATTCAACACACATTTATGAAAAAAACCCACCAGAATGTCGGCATAGTGGGAAGTTACCTCAACATAATAAAGGCTGTATATGACAAACCTACAGCCAGCTTCATCCTCAGTGGTGAAAAACTGAAACCATTTCCTCTAAGATCAGGAACAAGACAAGGTTGTCCACTCTCACCACTATTACTCAACATAGTTTTGGAAGTTTTAGCCACAGCAATGAGAGAAGAAATAAAAGGAATCCAAATCAGAAAAGAAGTAAAACTGTCACTGTTTACATATGACATGATACTATACATAGAGAAACCTAAAGATGCTACAGAAAACTAATAGAGCTAATCAATGAATTTGGTAAAGTAGCAGGATATAAAATTAATGCACAGAAAGCTCTTGTATTCCTGTACACTAATGATGAAAAATCTGAAAGAGAAATTAAGGAAACACTCCCGTTTACCATTGCAACATATAGAATAAAAAAATACCTAGGAATAAACCTACCTAAGGAGGTAAAAGACCTGTACTCAGAAAACCATAAGACACTGATGAAAGAAATTAAAGATGATGCAAACAGATGGAGTGTTATACCATGTTCTTGGATTAGAAGAATCAACATTGTGCAAACGACTATACTACCCAAAGAAATCTACAGATTCAATGCAATACCTGTCAAACTACCAATGGCATTTTTCAAAGAACTAGAACAAAAAAAATTCAGTATGGAAACTCAAAAGACCCCGAATAGCCAAAGAAATCTTGAGAAAGAAAAATGGAGCTGGAGGAATCAGGTGTCCCTGACTTCAGACTATACTACAAAACTACAGTAATAAAGACAGTATGGTACTGGCACAAAAACAGAAATATAGATCAATGGAAAACGATAGAAAGCTCAGAGGTAAATCCACATACATATGATCACATTATCTTTGATAAAGAAGGACAGAATATACAATGGAGAAAAGACAGCCCCTTCAATAAGTGGTGCTGGGAAAACTGGAATGAAATTAGAACACTCCCTAACAGCATACACAAAAATAAACTCAAAATGGATTAAAGACCTAAATGTAAGGCCAGACACTATAAAACTCTTAGAGAAAAACATAGGCAGAACACTCTATGACATAAATCACAGCAAGATCCTTTTTGACCCACCTCCTAGAGGAATGGGAATAAAAACAAAAATAAACAAATGGGACCTAATGAAACTTAAAAGCTTTTGCACAGGGCTTCCCTGGTGACTCAATGGTTGAGAGCCCGCCTGCCGATGCAGGGGACACGGGTTCGTACCCCAGTCTGGGAAGATCCCACATGCCACGAACTGGCTGGGCCCGTGAGCCATGGCCGCTGAGCCTGTGCGTCCGGAGCCTGTGTTCCCCAACGGGAGAGGTCACAACAGTGAGAAGCCCGTGTACCGCAAAAAAAAAAAAAAAAAAAAAAAAAAAAAAAGCTTTTGCACAGCAAAGGAAACCACAAACAAGATGAAAAGTCAACCCTCAGAATGGGAGAAAATATTTGCAAATGAAGCAACTGACAAAGGATTAATCTACAAAATACACAAGCAGCTCATGCAGCTCAATATCAAAGAAACAAACAACCCAATCCAAAAATGGGCAGAAAATCTAAATAGACATTTCTCCAAAGAAGATATGCAGATTGCCAACAAACACATGAAAGGATGCTCAACATTACTAATCATAAGAGAAATGCAAATCAAAACTACAATGAGATATCACCTCACACCGGTAAGAATAGCCATCATCAAAAATTTACGAACAATAATGCTGGAGAGGATGTGGAGGAAAGGGAACCCCTTGCACTGTTGGTGGGAATGTAAATTGATACAGCCACTATGGAGAACAGTATGAAGGTTCCTTAAAAAACTACAAATAAAACTACCATACGACTCAGCAATCCCACTACTGAGCATATACCCTGAGAAAACCATAATTCAAAAAGAGTCATGTACCACAATGTTCATTGTAACACTATTTACAATAACCAGGACATGGAAGCAACCTAACTGTCCATCAACAGATGAATGGATAAGGAAGATGTGGCACATATATACAATGGAATATTACTCAACCATAAAAAGAAACGAAATTGAGTTATTTGTAGTGAGGTGGATGGACCTAGAGTCTGTCATACAGAGTGAAATAAGTCAGAAAGTGAAAAACAAATACTGTATGCTAACACATATATATGGAATCAAAAGAAAAACCAAAAAGGTTCTGAAGAACGAAGGGGAAGGACAGGAATAAAGACACAGATGTAGAGAATGGACTTGAGGAATGGGGAGAGGAAAGGGTAAGCTGGGACGAAGTGAGAGAGTGGCATGGACATATATACATTGCCATATGTAAAATAGATAGCTAGTGGGAAGCAGCTGCATAGCACAGGGAGATCAGCTCCGTGCTTTGTGACCACCTAGAGGGGTGGGATAGGGAGGGCATGTGGGAGTCACAAGAGGGAGGAGATATGGGGATATATGTATACGTATAGCTGATTCACTTTTTTATACAGCAGCAACTAACGTAACAATATAAAGCAATTATACTCCAATAAAGATGTTAAAAAGAAAACACAACTTATGGTTACTAAAGGGGAATAGGGGAGAGATAAATTAGGAGTTTGGGATTAACATATACACATTAGTATATATAAAATAGATAACCAACAAGGTCCTACTGTATAGCCCTTGTAACTATACTCAATATCTTGTAATAACCTATAAGTGAAGAGAATCTGAAAAAGAATATATATATATATATATACACACACACACATATATATATATATAACTGAAATACTTTGCTGTACACCTGAAACTAATACAACATTGTAAATCAACTCTACTTCATTAAAAAAAAAAAAAAAAAGTATGGGTTTTAAAACAGGAAGTTTAGCTTGTAAACTTGGGCAAGGTATATGTCTTCTCCATCTGTAAAATGGGGATGATAATACCTATCTTGGAGTGCTCAGTGAATGGTAGCTGTTATTATGAGCATATCAGGCATCTTCCCGGTCCCTATGGGAGAGAACTGTATGATCTGGAATTGAGGGTTTATGTAAGAATCGTGTTGACCAGCCAGGGAAACAGGAAACGAATAAAAGGATTTGACTATTAATGCTTATTTGAAATTGTGATCCTCTCCTGGGACTTGTCCTCCTTAATGCTTGGCTCAGCCCTGTTGGACCCTATCCTCTAGAGCCCTTGTAAGCACACAGGTCCCTTGGTGGGGAGGCTGGAGAGCAGGTGTATATCTGCCTCTGAGAAATCTTTGAATTTGTTGTTGGAATTCACTGCATGGTCTTCTCTGTATACATTCCCAACAAACATTTGAGTAAGCAGTGTGCCAGGCATCACTCTGCACAGAAGGATACAAAGATGAAGGTGAGGTGACCCCTGCCCTGAGGACCCGCCCAGGGTGTAGGATGGATACAGACAGGGAAATGAATAGCAGGGAAGCCAGGTGAGGAGTGCTGTGATGGAGGTAAGCAGAGTGTGTGTTCCATGGGACAAAGTAGGGTGCACCTCATGTGACATAGGCTGACTCCAGAAGCCTGCCCTTCAGGGCTGGCTGAAGCTCACCTTCATTATGAAGCCTTTACCAGCCAAATACGACTTTTTTCCCATCCCACTGTCCCCACAGTACCACCCACCTTAGCATTTAAATATTTTGTTTCCTTTATGTTTATTTTGTTCTTCTGAACCAGAATCAAATGAGGAGTAAACTAAATGAGATGATACTCATAAAGTACCTGACACCCAGCTGGTGTGCTACAAAAGCTAGTTTCCTTTTATTCCTTCCCTCCTTGAGGGAGGTGTCTATGTCATAGATTTGGTTGAACCGTATGAAATTACCATTTTTGTAGGTCTAAGGTAGTTGAATGTTGGTAGTTTCATATGGTTCAAGTTCATACTTTATTCATTGACCCAAAGCTGCTTGATGGATTAATGGATTTAGCTTAGAAGAAAAAGTTTCTTCCTGGCAATGACTGAGGGAAGATGAGCGGTCTTGTTCTATATATCCAGCATGATATGAACATCAAATACATGTGAGGTATACTCCAATAAAGATGTTTAAAAAACAAAACAAACAAAAAAACCCACAAAGAAAACCCAACTACTTATATAACTTACATTAAAAAAAAAAAATACATGTGAGGCACCATACAAGGACCTGGGGGTATAGAGACAGAAGGTGCCTGCTCTGCAGAAGCTGACCATCCAAAGAAGAGATAGACAAGGAAGGTTGCAGTTCAACATGGTGACTAATGTATCAAAACTCCAAATAATGTGCTATGGAAATGCAAGAAGGGGAGCTTGATCTTGGGAAAATCTTACAGAAGGGCAGGCAGGGGGGCGTGGGAACTGAACCTAAGAGCTGCAGAGGCATCCTTCTTAGGGCATCTGGGCACAGGGAGTAACAAAGATGGGAGAGCCACAGACAGCAGTGTTAAGGAACAAGTGGACAAATGTCTCCAAAAAAATATGAAATCACAAATCCAAGTATGCTCTTATAGATCTTTAAAAAGAAACCAGGGCTTCTAACTGGAGAAACTCAGGATCCGGCTTGCTAGGAAGATGAAGATCCCTCTCCCACTTGCAAAGGAGTTGATGTGCCCTCCCCCCAGGCAGAGAGTCTTCGAGGAGCTCCAGGCTGTCAGTGGCTGGAATTTCCACAGGGCCACCCTTTCCCTCCACCCTCCCATTAACTGCGAGCAATAAGCTCTGCTCCTACAGGAAAGAGGTAGTTTCTTTGTTCTCCTTCTCATGGCCACACTGCAAGCCCAGGCTCGGGATAGCAACTCTATGTCTTATTGATGTTTCCCTGGGTGGGCGAGGCAGGGGATTGGTGGCGTTCTGTCGGACACAGGCTGGATAAACCATAAATTGCTCTGGGTCATTTGTACTGGCTTCTGCCCTCCCTGCATCTCACCTCCCATCTCCAAGGGCTTCGTTAATGCAGGCAGGCTATCCCTCATCCTGACTGTCCTGGGGCCAGGCCGCATTCCTCCAACCAGGCTGAGGTTGCAGAACCTCCAAGGCGGTGACTGGAAAGGCACAGATATGGGGAGAAATGTAGAAACTGGGAGGGAGCCAAGTCCCAGGGAAGAGGGGTCCCAGGCACCCCCTGGAGCATATGCATTTCCTGAGTGTGGGACAGAGTTGGGGAAGAGGCCTGAGAAAGGAGGCAGGTCTCTTTATAAGTTCCTCCTGTGTGGCTGACTCTTGGAATTTTTGTATAGAATAACTACATATATACAAAATAGCATCTGTATTTTCCTAAGGAAACATTTTGTCAAAGGACTTTTAGCCCGAGCTGAACAGTCCGATGCTTCTCAGCCCCTCCTCTTCCCCACCACCCTCACCCCAGATGAATATTTCAGCAGGGTGCCTGTGCTCTCAGTAAATATACCAGGATCAATTGTTTGCTATAGCCCCTGCTCAAATCCACCTTACACGGTAATATTTTAAAGTTGATTGGATCTTAAAATTGTAAGAGGTCCCTGGTGTCATGACTTTGCTGGCATTATCAGCTCAGCCACTGTCTTACCAAGCAATCTCTTACTGAAGCACAGGGCTCCCAGACCCCACCCCAGGCAAAGGCTGCCAAGAGGGAGCTGCACCAGGCATCCACTGGGCAAGGCTCACTTAAGAATCAAGAAATGGTAAAGAATGCGGCTGCCTCTCGTAGCCCACACTCATGACCTTGGGAGTGCAGAACTCTCCTTGCAGCATCAAGGGATGCTCCAGGCATTTTTCCTCCTCTCCCTTCTTTTTCCTTTTTTTTTGGATATGCCCATTGACAGTGTCATCTCTCAACTTGATAAACTTGTCAGAAGAGGAGCTCTGGGAAAGTGTGACACGGAGGTTGGAGTGATTGCAGAGTATGCAGGGAGAAGGGGCTGGGGAGATGTGGGAGGTGCCGGGACATTAGCCCGGGGACAGGCAGCTGTTCTGGGGTGTTCCTGGGCTGGAGGGCAATGCACTTCACCCCCATGGTGCACTCTTAGCAGGCCAGGACGAGGGAAAGAGAGCTTCAGGGACCAAAATGTGACGGGAATGAAGGGAGGTGTGGGTGGACAGTGCCCGCCAAAAAGCATGTGAGCCTGTGTGTGCAGGCTCCGGTGTTGTGACGCTGTGTGTTGCGTGTGGGGGGCATGCAGAAGACAGGCCATGTGAGGCTGTGGGGAGGTAGCTGGGCATAAAGGCAGGATGGAAGGTGAAAGGCAAAGGGCAGTAGAACTCTCTTGATAAAGCAAACTGGAAACTATGACTTGGGTGTCTTTTTGGAACCCTTCTACTAATTTCTCCCTGAAAGATCTTTTCAGATACCCACCTGGAATCCATAATCATCCATCATCGTGGAAGTTTACACTAAAAATTCTCCTTTGAGTATAGAGTGTAAGGAAGCTAGTGATCACTGTACTTCTGAGCCTTGCATGTTGTTTTATGTCATGGCATTTTGCTGATATTAATCGAAGAACAAAGGTTGATTCAATGAATGAAACTAACAACCTCACTTTTGCCTGACCTAATGTGCCAGGACGTGGGAAAAATCCGCACTAAATGAGTAATAAGGGGGAAGGGGTAGAAAGATCTGAATTTGAATACCAGCTTTGTCCAAATTACCTCTCCTCTCCAGTCCTCAGTTTTCTCATCTGTACAATGGGAGATCTGAAAATTCATCACAGAGGACATTATCCAATATTCTAACTAGTAGATAAAAATCCCAAATGCTGTCCTGGGGATCAGTGTAACAATGCAAATGAAAGACACTTGTAAATTGCAAGCACCGTACAAATTCAGGAAGACAGTCCGATCTCCTCCACTGGGATGGATTCCCCTTATTATGGGCTCTTACAGCAACCTGTACTAACCCCCTCATTGCACTGACAACCCACCCCACCTTCACCTTTTTCTCTCTGGGGGGAAGGACCTGGAGATCTGTCAAAAGAACAGGTGCCCTCTTTTTTCCTGTACACTTTAGTAGTATTAAACTTCTGCCCCAGTGCCTCCAAGTGATTAGAACACATCTCAGAGGCCGCCTTGAAGAGTCGAGGTCAAGTAATTCACCTCACCTGGCAAGTGCAATAATTGCTCTATGGTGCTCTGCCTAGAGTGTGATATTTATATTACAAAATAGGATTTAGGTCTAAAAATAAGGGAAGTTGTCAGAGTTCAGGATTATTGATACAAGTGTGAGTGACAACACTGACAGCTAATGTGAAGAGTTTTAGTTGTGTCCAGGTTTCTAAACTGGGAGGGAGGTAAAATTAATAAATTAGGTCACTGACAAAACCCCGGGATGGAAGGAATCCTCATCCCAGCTCACTGACTCACCTTTTTGGCCTTCACATAAAGAGAACTGCATTTTGGAAGCACCATGGAACTAAATACACACACCTAACACACAGGGATAAAGTGGCTACTGTCATTAATATATTAAAAGTCATTGATGAGTTCTACTTAATCTATACGGTTCAATCAATAATATGGTTTAAGAAAAGTGACCCCATTATTCTTTGTAGATAACCCATGTGCCAGTTATTATAACACCACAGAGTTTGGGTTGTCAGTGTGCTGTAACAGGAAACAGCAGTCAGAAGGTGGAGATTTGGGACCGTGTTCCCACTTTTGATCAACCAGTCTCGTGACCTCTGTGCCTCAGTTTCCTCAACCGCAAAATGAGGAGGTTGGACCAGAGGACCTCTAAGGTCCCATCCAGTTTTGAGATTCTGAGGTTCAATTTTGAGTATAATTTCATTGGCCTTTTTGATGCAGACGGCATTTCAGGATCCTGCGGTGCATGTGGTCGCCATTTTGAACATCAGTGGCCTTTGTCTGGGAGACTGTCAGCTGATGGAGAGGCCTGATTAATAGGACGAGAGATCACAGGGCTGACTGTTGTCACTTTCTTCTTTTCTACAGCACTTCTCTCCTTGGGGAGCTAAATAAGACTGGTCAGTTTGGCTTTCTTTTTCATTTTTTTTTTTTCTTATTTTCTAGTTTTTATCGACACCTCCAGCAGAGATTTTGGTTTTTCATTTCCTTTCACTGCAGGTTTCAATCTTCCCCACTCCCAAAACAATATTTCCTATCCTATTGCATTTAAAAAAAAGAAAAAGAAAAAGCTTCAAATTGGCTCTGCCTCCTTAAGCTTTTGGAAACTTTTACTGTGCATGTCTACAAAGCCTAAATTTGGAGACTGCACTATTTGGTGGTATCTCTTTGCCTCAGAGAAATCTTCTAGCTTTTTTCCATTTCAAAGCCTTTGGGTCCATACAAATTCTCTTGGAGAGAGAGTTTTTTTCCCCCCTTAGCAAAAATTCAGGTTTGTCACCAGGAGAGAAGAGGGTTTTCTGTGGAAAATCTTCCTCATGCTGGTTATAAAGTCACTCACATCTCAGTGTGAACTCTGCTAACTTGCCCCCGTTGTCTTTGTGAGTGAGAAGTGAAATCCACACAAAGGTATAAAGAGCTGATCCATATAAAGATTGTTCTCTGGATTTCCATTGGGCAGCAGCTTTCTGATGACTGCATCTTTGCTGCAGACAGCTGTGTAATTTAGACAACAGCAGGGCTCCAGATGTGCTGGGACTTGCTAGGCAACAGACTTAGAAGTTTGGCCAAATCAGCCCCAGATCGTCACCAGAGAAGGGGAAAATAATGCAGGGCTGGTTCAGAATTTTTGTGGCATTCAGGGGCTGGGGGATTAACCCAGCGGACAGAAAGGCAACAAATTGGGATAGAAAGTCTATTTCTCATCCAATGTGTGAAGTATTTTCTTTGCCTGTAAGAAACTCTCATTGGAGGATAGAGCTGAAAGGGCCCACCTAGAGAGGTAGAATAGCACAATGGTTATAAATCTGGGCTCATGAGTCCAGCAGACCTCAGTTTGAATCTTGGCCCTGCCTGGGACTAGTTGTGTGACCTTGGGCTACTTTATAGAGTTGATGCTTACAAGGCAATTAGATCACGCTTAACATATTTAATCATAGTAGCTCCTTCTTTTACAAGGAGGAATTTAACAACCAGCAAGCAAGGCATTGTGTCTAGATGAAGATGAGCTAGTAGTAAGTAAAGATTGGTCTAAAATCCAGTTCTCCTAACTCCCCATTCAGTGTTCTTCCACTATAGCAGTCTCCAAAATGGTTGAGTAACTCTCCTGAGGCGTCTGGAATTGGTCCCAAGTGAGTCTTAAGATGGAAAAGACAAATTCGAGAAAGACCCTCACTGCACTGCAGTACCCAAGATGGAATCTCTCCGAGTAAGGCTCTTGTTCCTTCTGTATCTCTTCTATCCATACGGAGGATGGGAATAAAGGAACCACTAATCTTGAGAGGTAACAAGGATCCCAGAAAGAGTCATCTAAACAGTTCTCGGTGGTGTTTTTGCATAAACAAAATAACTATTCACAGAAGTTCAGGAGAGAAAATCTGTGTGCCCTTCTTACATGAGATCTCTAACAGGGATGGTTGAGAAGATGTGTAATGGTTCTCTCTTGGGCATATTTTAGTGAGATCAGTCTGCTTCAGGGTGACCTGGCTTTTCCTTGGACTTTGCTAGAAATCAGGGAGCTATTTGGGGCTTGTACAATTCCGGCATTCAAAGGGGAACACAGGAAAAGAGCCCCTCAGGTGGGAACAGTAGAGGAGCAGATGGTAAAAAGTGTTCTTGGTGTCTCTTGAACATTAACGCCCTGGAAACTTTGTTTTAACTTGGGTTTTTATGGTTACTTTGGGCAACCACAAAGGATAACAGAACGGTGGCAGCAGCAATGCTCGGAGAGAAGAAGCACGTGTCCTAAAGCACTTTAGGTACAAAGGCAGGTGGCTTCAGATCGACTGCAGGTTACGAAATGGAAAAACCCATTGTCGTTTTGGACTTTGCGGGGAGCCAGGAGTAAATAATACTTCTCATATAGCTTTAGCCCCATGCTATCTTAATTGCAATCTCTGGTGAGATTTGGAGTTATGCGTTTTTAACAAGCAAACCATAAAATAAGGTTTAATCTCCCCAGAGCCCTGGAGTTAATTTATCTGCCCACAGGCCAAGATCTTTTTAAAGGTTAAGAATGCTTGGATTTTCTTTCTAGGTCTCTGGGTTGGCTGGAATGCCTGCAGCTTTCTCCTACGGCTGGCAGCTGGAATCTGGCTTTCATCAGAGCTGAAGACCCAGCCCTTAGGAAGCCCTGCAATAAGAATCAGGTGTTGGATCCTAGTATCCACAAACTGGCCTGCCTCCGGATGCGGAGGAATTGGTATTCATCAGAAATATGTCTGTAGCAGAAAATACATTTGATTTAGCCTCAGAAGGCCAGGGATTATCTCTTTGCTCTGCAATCAGGAGCTGTGGGATGTAGGGGAAATTATTTAACCTCTCTGAGCTTTAGTTTCCTCATCTGTAAAATGGATATAATCACATCTACCCTAAAATCTTCACGGAATTCTGTGAACGTTAAATGGAATGTGAGTGGCTTTTTCTTTAATAGTAAAGCACAAAATAGTTGTTAAGCTAACTTTCCTATGTAGCTATTCAAGCAAGTGGAATTTGCTGCTTTCATCAAAGGAAGTATTTTCCATGGAGCCATGCTGCAGAAAGAAGTTTCAGAGTATTCAGAGGACGTCTAAAACACAATCCTGGCTCCCAGCTGGCCAGCATAAGTTCACTGCCAAAATATAAAGAGCACAGGTTATCACACAGCTCTAGGGTCTAACTGCAGAATTAGTATACATATATCATCTCCATCACTCAGCTCGGCAGGGCCACCTTCCCTGGTCAGAACACCTTTCCTGCCCTTGCCAACCTCAGAGGGATGCAATGACTAGTCCAGATCCATCAGTTGGGGGTGTACTCTCATCCCTCTGCAAGGCTGTGTCTCAAGGGAACAATATCAAGGGAGGCTGCCTGCACTCTGGGTGGAGGCAGAAGTGGAGGAGCTCTGGAGAATGGGTTGATGTGGCCCATTATTGACAAACCACTCGGGGGTACCCCATCACCCAGAATTCATACCCCGTGGAGTATGGCATCTCCACCTTCAAGTCATGTTACAAACTACCCGCCTCTCCTTCCTCTCAACACATCAAATTCTCCCCCCCTGCAGAAACACCTGCTGTCCTCAGTTCTGAGGAGTCTTCTTTCTGGACTGCCTCTCTCTTTTGTTTCCTGCCAAATCATTCACTTATGATATCTCGATCACAAGGCCACAGTTTCGGGAAGCCTTCCCAATTAACCACATCCCTCTATTGTCCTCATCACCCTTTACGTGCAGGCTCCCCTGGCATTTGTATCTTGAGTTGGGTTATTATGGTACCCACGTACTGAAAGTCAGCATGGCCGGGGATGGGAATGGGATGGTGCTTGATCAAGGGTCCTCAGGAAAAGCCATTCTGTAGTCCATGCCATGCTCTTTGGAGCTTTGCTGAAATTGTCCACAGGGCCAGGTGCGGGAGGTAAAGAAGTCCATGCCACGGTTCTGGATTTCTCCTAAGTCACACACTGTAGTTTGTTTAAGTGTTCCTAGCTTTTTTGATGGCAAGCCATGTGGTGAGGATAAAGGATGAGGGTGCATGTACCACAAGGGAGCAGAGCTGTTCCTCTAAAACATCCGTCTAATCCCATCACTCCACATCTCGTAAGTCTTCCATGATGACCCGTGACACAAAAAAGACACAAAAAAGACAGGCTGGCTCTTCAGCCTGGCAGCCCAGGTCTTGCTCTGCCACGGCGGCCTCTCTGCAGGGCCTCTCCGTCCCTCCCCTCAGCTCCCCTTGGGCCCCAACGATACCTTCAGGGTTAAAGTACCCCAGGCTTGCTGCTACACGAGGCATAGCTCCCATCAGCAACTTCCACCTGTTGCCTCTCTGTCTGGAACATTCCTCTTGCCATCTTTCCAGCCTCCCAAATGTCATGCAGAAATGGCACGTCCCCGAGGCTTTTATCAGGCCTCCCCAAGCTGGAATCAAATCTGCCTCCCTGATGCTCCCGGAGCGTGTGGTTTTTTCTCGTACATTTGGGCACCACCACTGGCGAGGCTGGGAACCTCTGGCATTCAGGGACTCCTTCCCACCTCCCAGCCTGATGTCCGGCACCCAGGAGTCGTCACCACATCCCATGTATGGAGTTGAGTTGCAGTTACTGAATTAAGCTGCAGGACCTCAGGATAAACCCCGCTACCTGCCCAGCTCTGCTACGCCACCCTGCCCTTCCCATCCCTGTTTCAGCACCTATTTCTTCAGGGATTTGCAGGCCAGGTGGGAAGCTAAGGCCTCCTGTTGGAGACCTGCTCCTGCCTCCTTGGCCTGAGACAGGAGGAGGCAGCTGCTGAAGGAGGGACCAGGAGAAGGGAACCTGCATCCTTTTCTACCTCCTTCTATGCCTCTTCCATTTGCCTTTGTCTGTGGCTTCCGAGCTATTTGAGAGACACCTTGAGACAGCTGGAGAAACAGCAATAATCCAATTAGAGTGTCTGACACTCTGGGCTGGTGGCAGTTTGCTGGGGAGGAGGTGGACATACCAGGGCTGTTTCTGGTTTGGTCTGTGATATGTTTTCCTGGCTGTCGATACCTACAGGGAAAACACCAGCAGTCAGATTCGCAGATAAAAACCCGTGGCCTCTGCTTCCTCCCTGGGGTGTTCTCATGAGAAATTGGTTTCTGGGCAAGGAGGGGACAAGATGCCTTCCTTTTCTTTCCCCACCTCCATGGCATTCAGAGGGGCTTGAAAGAGAAACTCTTGGAGGGAGGGAAAGAGTAAATCAGAGGAACCAGCAGGTTTGAAAGTCAAAACTGTCTCCCCGGCTGAGGGAATTTTTTCAGGGTGAGGGACTGATTCCTCCCTCCTTTCCTGATCATCCCTCTCCACTGCTGCTACCCGTGCTGCACTTTCTCACTTTCTTCTCTTCCTTTCTCCTTACATCTTTGGTCACTGTTCCCTCTCTGAGAATTTCAGGGGGTCCTCTGGGCCCAAACAAAGCACAGGAACTGTCCCTTGGAAATTAGAACAGAGGAACCCACGATCCAACCGCTACACTTTTCATTAAGGATATCAAAGCTCATGGCGAAAAGTCGTTGATGGATTTGTTATCTCCCGGGAGCAGGGTGCTGCCACTCTCCCAATCATCCCTAGAGAAGTGGCTCCCAGCACCCCTCCCATTCCAACTTATGTCCCCCTCACCCAGCTTTCAGCCCTGTCACCTCATCAACCCCTTCCCAGATGCACCTGAGCTGTCGCCTCCAGCCCCCCAACCTGCCTGCGGCCGCGGCTCCCCCACATCCCACACCAGGCGGGCTTGATTGTGTGGTAGCTGGGAAAAGGGAAATGCTCTTCCCTTCATTATCAGAAAGAGTTTTATTCTGACTGAAGTGAACAATATGAAGAGACACTACAGAGCCCTGGCGGAGGATGAAAAGTTTCTTATATCCACAGAGCCGCACTTCAAAGTGTCCTGTGAGAAGGTTCCACTTTAATTAGGGGGAGGAAATTGCCATGTAACTTAATTAATATCAAAAACATTTTTTTTACTTAAATACAAGAAAAAAAGATGGCTCCATAGAGAGGGAGAAAGGAACTGACAGCAAATCTGGACAGGCCTGTGCATGGACAGCATAACAATAAACTTTGTTTTGAATGACTCCACATACATCTTAGGTTGATTAAGAACTTGAAAACCACAGTGGGTTCTTTGTGGAATGGAGGTTTTCATTTTCTATGCCAGGGCTGGCCTTTGTACAAAATAAAGTGAAGACCTGAGATAGTTATCTGGACATCTCAGAAGAGAAACACAGAGATCCTGTTTTATTTCAATGATTTAAGAAGTACTTGGAGAGAGTGGTTTGGAGAGCTGCGTCATCTGGCTCCTTCATACCCTCCCAGGAGTCTTTTATGGGCACTGCCCCTCCTGCAGGGCTCTGCAGCCCTGTCATCACATCACACCTTCCTTCCTCCCAACCCTTCTGGGAAGACTTCTGGGCATTTGCCTGGTTTTTCCTCTCTTTCCACAATCAACCCATCATATCCATTCAGGCTCCTAATTACCTCTCAAATCTGTCCTCTGCGCTATTGCCACCATAGGCAGGGCCACCTCCTATCTCTCCCAAAGGATCTCCAAGTAGGCTCCTAGCTGGTCTTTCTGTTTTCCCTCTTGTCCCCTGGAGTCTATTCTCCACCCAGCAGCCAGAGTGATCTTTTATAAGACAAAGTCATGCCATTCCTCTGCTCAAATCATTTCAATGGCTTCCCATCACTCTTAAGATTCCTTAACAAGGACCACACGGCATCATATGGTTTGGCTTCTGCCTAAGCCTTTCACCCTTGTTTTCACCGTAGCAGGAGTCTTAGTGTCTTGGTCACAGTGTTCCTTCTGTCTGGAACATTCTCCACACCTCCTCCACCCACTGGACCTTGGCCTAACTTCTTCTATACATCTTTTGAGTCACAACTTAAGTATCATTTACTCTGGGAGGAATTTGAGACACTCACCCCCCCCAACACACACACACACACACACGCACACACACATACACCCCAAAGTGAAATCCCCATGTGGCAATGCTCACGTGGACTACTACATTTCTTCTTAACACACATTGGAACTGTAATCAACTAATTGTTTGCACCAACAGGGTTTGATATTTATCTTTTGCTCTGGACTGTAAGCCAGGGAGAAACAGAGATAAAGTCTATCTTGTCACACGTGTTTGGTGAGCTGCCTGCACGTCATCATAGCAGACACTGATCTAATCTCTCTCAGGGCATTTCAATCTCATAACAAACTGATAAAGTATGTAATTCTGCTAAACCCATTTTACAGAAGTAGAATATTAAGCACAGAGGTTAGATGTTAGCCAAAGTCACACATGGTAGCAGATGGTGGGTAGTCTGGCTCCTGGGTCCTGCTTTTTTTTTTTTTTTTTTTTGTGGTACATGGGCCTCTCACTGTTGTGGCATCTCCTGTTGCCGAGCACAGGCTCCAGAAGTGCAGGCTCAGTGGCCATGGCTCACGGGCCCAGCCGCTCCGCGGCATGTGGGATCCTCTCGGACCGGGGCACGAACCCGTGTCCCCTGCAACGGCAGGCAGACTCTCAATCACCGCGTCACCAGGGAAGCCCTGCGTCCTCCTTTTTATCACTGGGGTATGCTCACATGGAGGAGAATATTCATTTGTGGAAAGCAAGGAAGGAGAGAGGGAGGGAGGGTGTTAGAGGGGGAGGGTAGAAGTAAGGAAGGAATAACTGGCCTAGCAATAGTTGCAGAAGTAACCAGTGGTACCAGGCATAATTCTATGGGCCCAGTCCTCAACTCATGGAGGTACTCATTCCTACTTAGCACAATATGTCTTTAACATTCCCAGGAAAGATCCCAGCCTCATGAGTTTTCCTAGATACACCTCTTTATAGAATGAGCGTAATCTGAGGATATGTCTTGAGAAAGTTAAGACGATTTTTCTCAGCAATTTTTCTCTCCCCATTCTTTGCCTTCATCTCAACTTCTAGCCCACAAACTTCCTCCAACATGAGGAGAGGCAATAAATTTCTACAGTTGGACCAACAGTTTCCAAACTGTGCACCAAGGTGTCCTGGGTCACACAGTGAACAGTGAACTCACACAGGATGTCTTAATTTTTGGAGGGTAACACAGAGATACTCAGCACCTGCCAGATGCTGAGCAAATTGCTAATGCAAGGAAGTTTATAGTTTTGGCATTAGATCTCACAATTTCCTTTCAATTGGGTCATATCTTTAGGAGGGCAGGTTTTCTGTGGTTGTTGTGATAAAAAGCAAGTACTGCACAAAAATCAATGTACAACAACAAGTAAAGGCAGCAGTGTCCAAGGTTCAAAAAGTTGTGGAGTTCTCAACAAGTACACACATCCCATTAGTAAATAATTATAATTATTTAAGAACAAAATAACCAACAAACAAAAGTCCAGGACCAGATGGCTTCACAGGTGAATTCTATCAAACAATTAGAGAAGAGCTAACACCCATCCTTCTCAAACTCTTCCAAAAAATTGCAGAGGAAGGAACACTCCCAAACTCATTTGACAAGGCCACCATCACCCTGATACAAAAATCAGACAAAGATAATACAAAAAAACAGAAAATTACAGACCAATATCACTGATGAATATAGATGCAAAAATCCTTAACAAAATACTAGCAAACAGAATCCAATAAAACATTAAAAGGATCATACACCATGATCAAGTGGGATTATCCCAGGGATGCAAGCATTCTTCAGTATATGCAAATCAATCAATGTGATACACCGTATTAATAAATTGAAGGATAAAAACCATATGATCATCTCAATAGATGCAGAAAAAGCTCTTGACAAAATTCAACACCCATTTATGATAAAAACTCTCCAGGAACTGGGTATAGAGGGAAACTACCTCAACATAATAAAGGCCATATATGACAAAACCACAGCCAACATCATTCTCAATGGTGAAAAACTGAAAGCATTTCCTCTAAGATCAGGAACAAGAAAAGGATGTCCACACTTTCCACTATTATTCAACATAGTTTTGGAAGTCCCGGCCATGGCAATCAGAGAAGAAAAAGAAATAAAAGGAATCTAAATTGGAAAAGAAGAAGTAAAACTGTTACAGTTTGCAGATGACATGATACTAACAATAGATCAGAAAGAAATATTAAGGAAATAATCTCATTCAACATTGCAACAAAAAGAATAAAACACCTAGGAATAAACCTACCTAAGGAGGTAAAACACCTGTACTCAGAAAACTATAAGACACTGATGAAAGAAATCAAAGATGACACAAACAGATGGAGAGATATACCATGTTCTTGGATTAGAAGAATCAACATTGTGAAAATGGCTATACTACCCAAAGCAATCTACAGGCTCAATGCAATCCCTATGAAATTACCAATGGCATTTTTTACAGAACTAGAACAAAAAATCTTCAAATTTGTATGGAGACATGAAACACCCTGAATAGCCAAAGCAGTCTTGAGGGGAAAAAAATGCAGCTGAAGGAATCAGACTCCCTGACTTCAGACTATACTACAAAGCTACAGTAATCAAAACAGTATGGTACTGGCACTAAAACAGAAATATAGATCAATGGAACAGGATAGAAAGCCCAGAGATAAACCCATGCACATATGGTCACCTTATTTTTGATAAAGAAGGCAAGAATATACAGTGGAGAAAAGACAGACTCTTCAGTAAGTGGTGCTGGGAAAACTGGACAGCTACATGTAAAAGAATGAATTTAGAACACTCCCTAACACCATACACAAAAATAAACTCAAAATGGATTAAAGACTGAAATGTAAGGCCAGACACTATAAAACTCTTAGAGGAAAACATAGGCAGAACACTCTATGACATAAATCACAGCAAGATCCTCTTGATCCACCTCCTAGAGAAATGCAAATAAAAACAAAAATAAACAAATGGGACCTAATGAAACTTAAAAGCTTTTGCCCAGCAAAGGAAACCATAAACAAGACCAAAAGACAACCCTCAGGGGCTTCCCTGGTGGTGCAGTGGTTGAGTCCACCTGTCGATGCAGGGGACACGGGCTTGTGCACCGGTCAGGGAAGATCCCACATGCCATGGAGCCGTTGGGCCTGTGAGCCATGGTCACTGAGCCTGCGTGTCCAGAGCCTGTGCTCTGCAATGGGAGAGGCCACAACAGTGAGAGGCCCACGTACAGCAAATAAAAACAAAAAACAACAAAAAAAAACAAACTAAAAATTGAATTACCATATGACCCAGCAATCCCACTACTGGGCATATACCCAGAGAAAACCATAATTCAAAAAGACACATGCACCCCAGTATTCATTGCAGCACTATTTACAATAGCCAGGTCATGGAAGCAACCTAAATGCCCATCGACAGACAAGTGGATAAAGAAGTTGTGGTACATATATACAACTACAATTACTCAACTATAAAAAAGAACGATTGGGGTCTTTTGGAGAGATGTGGATGGACCTAGAGACTGTCATACAGAGTGAAGTAAGTAAGAAAGAGAAAAAAATATATTGTATATTAAAGCATATATGTAGAATCTAGAAAAATGGTACAGATGAACAGGGTTACAAGGCAGAAATAGAGACACAGAAGTACAGAACAAAGGTATGGACCCCAAAGGGGGAAAGTGGGGTAGGGGGGATGAATTGTGAGATTGGGATTAACATATGTACACTAATATGCATACAATAGATAACTAATAAGAACCTGCTGTAGGGGAGACCTTCAATATGGTGGAGGAGTAAGACACGGAGATCACCTTCCTCCCCACAAATACATCAAAACTACATCTACATGTGGAACAACTCCTACAGGACACCTACTGAACACTGTCAGAAGAACTCAGACTTCCCAAAAGACAAGAAACTCCCCTGGGTAGGGCAAAAGAAAAAATAAAAAACGGAGACTAAGGAATAAGGACAGGACTTGCACCAGTGGGAGGGAGCTGTGAAGGAGGAAAGGTTTCCACACACTAGGAGCCCCTTTGTGGGCGGAGACTGCGGGTGGCGGAGGGGGAATCTTCGGAGCCATGGAGGAGAGCACAGCAACAGGGGTGTGGAGGGCAAAGCAGAGAGATTCCCGCACAGAGGATCAGTGCCGACCAACACTCACCAGCCTGAGAGGCTTGTCTGCTCATCTGCCAGGGCGGGTGGGGGCTTAGAGCAGAGGCTCGGGCTTTGGATGTCAGAACCCAGGAAGAGGACTGGGGTTGGCTGCGTGAACACAGCCTGAAGGGGGCTACTGCGCCACAGCTAGCCGGGAGGGAGTCCAGGGAAGTCTGGACCTGCCTAAGAGGCAAGAGCCCATTGTTTCACGGTGCAGGAGGAGAGGAGATTCAGAGCACTGCCTAAATGAGCTCGAGAGATGGGTGCAAGCCACGGCAATCAGCGCGAACACCAGAAATGGGCATGAGATGCTAAGGCTGCTGCTGCAGCCACCAAAAAGCTGTGTGACTTGTGCAAGGACAAATCACTATCCACGTCTCCCCTCCTGGGAGCCTGTGTAGCCCGCCACTGCCAGAGTCCCGCGATCCAGGGAAAACTTCCCCAGGGGAACACATGGCACGCCTCAGGCTAGTGCAAAGTCACATCAGCCTCTGCTGCTGCAGGCTCACCCAGCATCCATACTCCTCCCCCCCATCCCCCACCTGAGGGAGACAGAGCCCCCTAATCAGCTGCTCCTTTAACTCCATCCAGTCTGAGCAAAGAGCAGATGCCCTCAGGGGACCTACACACAGAGGCGGGTCCAAACCCAAAGCTGAACCCCAGGAGCTGAGCGAACAAAGAAGAGAAAGGGAAATTTTTCCCAGCAGCCTCAGGAGCAGCAGATTAAATCTCCACAATCAACTTGATGTATGCTACATCTGTGGAATACCTGAAAAGACAAGGAATCAACCCAAAATTGAGATGGTGGACTTGGGGAGCAACGATATATATATATTTTTTCCTTCTTCTCTTTTTGCAAGTGTGTATGTGTATGTTTCTTTGTGTGATTTTGTCTGTATAGCTTTGCTTTTACCATTTGTCTTAGGGTTCTGTCTCTCTTTTTTTCTTTTTTATATTTTTTAGTACAGCTTTTAACACTTGTTATCATTGGTGGATTTGTTTTATACTTTGGTTGCTCTCTTCTTTCTTTTTTTCCTTTTTTTATTGCTTTTTAATTTTTAATAATTACTTTATTTTATTTTATTTTTTCTTTCTTTCTTTCTTTTTTTCCCACTTTTCTTCTGAGACGTGCGGCTGACAGGATATTGGTGTTCTGGCTGGGTGTCAGGCCTGTGCCTCTGAGGTGGGAGAGCCAAATTCAGGACATTGGTAGACCAGAGACCTCCTGGCTCCACATGATATCAAATGGCAAAAGCTCTCCCAGAGATCTCCATCTCAACGATAAGACCCAGCTCCACTCAACGACCAGCAAGCTACAGTGCTGGACACCCTATGCCAAACAACTAGCAAGACAGGAACACAGCCCCACCCATAAGCAGAGAGACTGCCTAATATCATGATAATTTATGTTTGGGGTCACAGACACCCCAAAATACATCTTCGGATGTGGTCCTGCCCACCAGAAAGACAAGATCCAGCCTCATCCACCAGAACACAGGCACTAGTCTCCTCCACCAGGAAGCCTACACAACCCACTAAACCAACCTTAGTCACTGGGGGCAGACACCAAAAACAACAGGAAGTATGAGCATGCAGCCTGTGAGAAAGAGACCCCAAATGCAGTAACTTAAGCAAAATGAGAAGACAGACAAACAAACAGCAGATGAAGGAGCAAGGTAAAAACCCACCAGACCAAACAAATGAAGAGGAAATAGCAGTCTACCTGAAAAAGAATTCAGAGTAATGATAGTAAAGATGATCCAAAATCTTGGAACTAGAATGGAGAACATATAAGAAACGTTTAACAAGAACCTAGAAGAAGAGCAAACAAACAGTGATGAACAACCCAATAAATGAAATTAAAAATTCTCTAGAAGGAATCAATAGCAGAATAACTGAGGCAGAAGAATGGATAAGGGACCTGGAAGATAAAATAGTGGAAATAACTACCACAGAGCAGAATAAATATGAAAGAATGAAGAGAATTGAGAACAGTCTCAGAGACCTCTGAAACCACATTAAAAGCACCAATATTGGAATTGTAGGAGTCCCAGAAGAGGAAGAGAAAAAGAAAGAGACTGAGAAAATATTTGAAGAGATTATAGTTGGAAACTTCCCTATATAGGAAAGGAAATAGTTAATCGAGTCCAGGAAGCACAGAGAGTCCCATACAGGATAAATCCAAGGAGAAACACTCCAAGACACATATTAATCAAACTATCAAAAATTAAATACAAAGAAAAATTAAAATCAGCAAGGAAAAAGCAGCAAGTAACATAAAAGGGATTTCCCATAAGGTTATCAGCTGATTGTTCAGCAGAAACTCTGCAAGCCAGAAGGGAGTGGCAGAACATATTTAAAGTGATGAAAGGTAAAAACTTACAACTGAGATTACTCTACCTAGCAAGGATCTCATTCAGATTTGAGGGAGAAATTAAAACCTTGCAGACAAGCAAAAGCTAAGAGAACTCAGCACCACCAAACCAGCTTTACAACAAATGCTAAAGGAACTTCTCTAGGCAGGAAACACAAGAGAAGGAAAAGACCTACAATAACAAACCCAAAATAATTAAGAAAATGGTAATAGGAACATGCATATCGATAACTATCTTAAATGTAAACGGATTAGGGGCTTCCCTGGTGGTGCAGTGGTTGAGAGTCCACCTGCTGATGCAGGGGACACAGGTTCGTGCCCCGGTCCAGGAAGATCCCATGTGCGGTGGAGCGGCTGGGACCATGAGCCATGGCCACTGAGCCTGCGTGTCTGGAGCCTATGCTCTGCAATGGGAGAGACCACAACAGTGAGAGGCCTGCATACCACACACACACACACACACACAAAAAAATATATATATATATACACATATATATATATATATATATATATATATACTCACACATATATATATGGATTAAACGTTCCAACCAAAAGAAATAGACTGGCTGAATGGATAACAAAATCAAGACCCATATATATGCTGTCTACAGGAGACCCACTTCAGACCTAGGGACACATACAGACTGAAAGTGAGGGGATCAAAAAAATATTCCATGCAAATGGAAATCAAAAGAATGCTGGAGTAGCAATTCTCATATCAGAAAAAATAGACTTTAAAGTAAAGACTATTACAAGAGACAAAGAAGGGCACTATAATGATCAAGGGATCAATCCAAGAAGAAGATATAACAATTGTAAATATTTATGCACCTGACATAGGAGCACCTTAATACATAAGGCAAATGCTAACAGCCATAAAAGGGGAAGTTGACAGTAACACAACAATAGTAGGGGAGTTTAATATCACACTTTCAACAATGGACAGATCATCCAAAATGAAAATAAATAAGGAACACAAGTTTTAAATGATACATTAAGCAAAATGGGCTTAATTGATATTTATAGGACATTCCATCCAAAAACAACAGAACACACTTTATCCTCAAGTGCTCATGGAACATTCTCCAGGATAGATCATATCTTGGGTGACAAATCAAGCCTTGGTGAATTTAAGAAAATTGAAATCGTATCAAGTGTCTTTTCTGACCACAACGTTATGAGACTAGATATCAATTACAGGAAAGAGTCTGTAAAAAATACAAACACATGAAGGCTAAATACACTACTTAATAACCAAGAGATCACTGAAGAAATCAAAGAAGAAATAAAAAAATACCTAGAAAAAATTGATGATCAAAACCCGATGACCCAAAACCTATGGGATGCAGCAAAAGCAGTTCGAAGAAGGAAGTTTATAGCAGTATAATCCTACCTCAGGAAACAGGAAACATCTCAAATAAACAACCTAACCTCACACATAAAACAATCAGAGAAAGAAGAACAAAAAAACACAAAGTTAGCAGAAGAAAAGAAATCATAAAGATCAGATCAGAAATAGATGAAAAAGAAATGAGGGGAAACAAGAGCAAAGAAAAATAAAACTAAAATTTGATTTTTTAAGAAAATAAACAAAATTGATAAACCATTAGCCAGACTCACCAAGAAAAAAAAGGGAGAAGACTCAAATCAACAGAATTAGAAATGAAGACATAGAAGTAAAAACTGACATTGCAGAAATACAAAGAATCATGAGAAATTACTACAAGCAACTATATGCCAATAAAATGGACACCCTGGAAGAAATGGACAAATTCTTAGGAAAACAAAACCTTCCAAGACTGAACCAGGAAGATATAGAAAATATAAACAGACCAATCACAAGCACTGAAATTGAGACTGTGATTAAAAATTTTCCAACATGGGCTTCGCTGGTGGCGCAGTGGTTGAGAGTCCGCCTGCCGATGCAGGGGACACGGGTTTGTGTCCCGGTCCAGGAGGATCCCACATGCCGTGGAGTGGCTGAGCCCGTGAGCCCTGGATGCTGGGCCTGCACGTCCGGAGCCTGTGCTCTGCAACGGGAGAGGCCAAAACAGTGAGAGGCAGGCGTACCACAAAAAAAAAAAAAGAAAAGAAAATCTTCCAATAAAAAAAAGCCCAGGACCAGATGGCTTCACAGACGAATTCCATCAAACATTTAGAGAAGAGCTATCACCTATCTTTCTCAAAGTCCTGCAAAATATAGCAGAGGAAGGAACTCTCCCAAAATCATTCTATGAAGCCACCATCACCCTGATACCAAAAACAGACAAAGATGTAACAAAGAAAGAAAACTACAGGCCAATATCACTGATCAACATAGATGCAAAAATCCTACTAGCAAACAGAATCCAACAGCACAATGAAAGGATCATAGACCATGATCAAGTGGGAATGCAAGGATTCTTGTGCACCTGACATTGGAGCACCTTAATACATAAGGGAAATGCTAACAGCCATAAAAGGGGAAATTGACAGTAACACAACCATAGTAGGGGAGTTTAATACCACACTTTCACCAATGGACAGATCATCCAAAATGAAAATAAATAAGGAACACAAGCTTTAAATGAAGGAATGCAAGGATTCTTCCATATACACAAATCAATCAATGTGATACACCATATTGAAGGTTAAAACTGAAGGATAAAAACCATATGATCATCTCAATAGATGCAGAAAAAAAACTTTCAAACAAAACTCAACACTGATATATCATAAAAACCCTCCAGAAAGTAGGCATACAGGGAACTTACCTCAACATAATAAAGGCCATATATGACAAGCCCACAGCCAACATCATTCTCAATGGTGAAAAACTGAAACCATTTCCACTAAGATCCAGAACAAGACAAGGTTGCCCACTCTCTACACTATTATTCAAAATAGCTTTGGAATTGTTAACCACAACAATCAGAGAAGAAAAAGAAAGAAAAAGAATCCAAATTGGAAAGGAAGAAGTGAAACTGTCACTGTTTGCAGATGACATGATACTATACATAGAGAATCCTAAAGATGCTACCAGAAAGCTACTAGAGCTAATCAGTGAACTTGGTAAAGTAGCAGGATACAAAATTAATGCACAGAAATCCCTTGCATTCCTATACACTAATGATGAAAAATCTGAAAGAGAAAATAAGGAAACACTCCCACTTACCATTGCAACAAAAAGAATAATATACCTAGGAATAAACCTACCTAAGGAGACAAAAGACCCATATGCAGAAAACTATAAGACACTGATGAAAGAAATTAAAGATGATACAAACAGATAGAGAGTTATACCACGTTCTTGGATTGGAAGAATCAACATTGTGAAAATGACTATACTACCCAAAGCAATCTACAGGTTCAATGCAATCCCTATCAAACTACCAATGGCATTTTTCACAGAACTAGGACAAAAAATTTCACAATTTGTATGGAAACACAAAAGACCCCGAATAGCCAAAGCAATCTTGAGAAAGAAAAATGGAGCTGGAGGAATCATGTTCCCTGACTTCAGACTATACTACAAAGCTACAGTAATCAAGACAGTATGGTACTGGCACAAAAACAGAAATATAGATCAATGGAACAGGATAGAAAGCCCAGAGATAAACCCATGCACATATGGTCAACTTATTTTTGATAAAGAAGGCAAGAATATACAGTGGAGAAAAGACAGACTCTTCAATAAATGGTGTTGGGAAAACTGGACAGTTACATGTAAAAGAATGAAATTAGAGCACTCCCTAACACCATATACAAAAATAAACTCAAAATGGATTAAAGACTGAAATGTAAGGCCAGACACTATAAAACTCTTAGAGGAATACATAGGCAGAACACTCGATGACATAAATAACAGCAAAATCCTTTTTGACCCACTTCCCAGAGAAATGGAAGTAAAAACAAAAATAAACAAATGGGACCTAATGAAACTTAAAAGCTTTCACACAGCAAAGGAAACCATAAACAAGATGAAAAGGCGACCCTCAGAATGGGAGAAAATATTTGCAAATGAAGCAACTGAAAAAGGATTAATCTCCAAATTTTCAAGCAGCTCATGCAGCTCAATATCAAAAAAACAAAAAACTCAATCCAAAAATGGACAGAAGACCTAAACAGACATTTCTCCAACGAAGATATACAGATTGCCGACAAACATATGAAAGAATGCTCAACATCACTAATCATTAGAGAAATGTAAATCAAAAGCACAATAAGGTTTTACCTCACACCAGTCAGAATGGCCATCATCAAAAATCTACAAACAATAAAGCTGGAGATGGTATGGAGTAAAGGGAACACTCTTGCACTGTTGGTGGGAATGTAAATTGATACAACCACTATGGAGAACAGTATGAAGGTTTCTTAAAAAGCTAAAAATAGAACTACCATATGAGCTAGCAATCCCACTACTGGGCATATACCCTGAGAATACCATAATTCAAAAAGAGTCATGTACCACAATGTTCACTGCAACCCTATTTACAATAGCCAGGACATGGAAGCAACCTAAGTGTCCATTAACAGATGAATGGATAAAGAAGATGTGGCACATATATACAATGGAATATTACTCAGCATAAAAAGAAATGAAATTGAGTTATTTGTAGTGAGGTGGATTTACTTAGAGTCTGTCATACAGAGTGAAGTAAGTCAGAAAGAGAAAAACAAATACAATATGCTAACACATATATATGGAATCTAAAATAAAACAAAAAAAGGTCATGAAGAACTTAAGGACAGGACGGGAATAAAGAAGCAGACCTAGTAGAGAATGGACTTGAGGACACAGGGAGGGGGAAGGATAAGCTGGGACAAAGTGAGAGAGTGGTATGTACATATATACACTACCAAATGTAAAACCGATAACCAATAGGAAGCAGCCGCATAGCACAGGAAGATCAGCTCAGTGCTTTGTGACCACCTAGAGCGGTGGGATAGGAAGGGTGGGAGGGAGGGAGACCCAAGAGGGAAGAGATATGGGGATATATGTATATGTATAGCTGATTCACTTTATTATAAATCGGAAACTAACACACCATTGTAAAGCAATTGTACTCCAATAAAGATGTTAAAAATCAATCAATCAATCAATCAAAGGACATGAATTTGAACAGAAAAAACAAAGACCAACAACAAACTTGCTGTATAAAAAATAAAATAAAATAAAATTCTCAAAATTTTTTCAAAAAGAACAAAATAAAAATGTTTTCCCTTTCTTTTGTATTTTTTCAAATTGTTATTACGTTCTTAGGACATTAATACTTATTATGTTGTTTGACCCTAGGTACTTAAAAAATGGAACTATTAGTTCTTTTGGCCTCCAGGTACCATAAAAACTAGTGAGACCAAAGATGCTGTGAACCAAGAAAGGATTGTGACCTATGCGGTAGAGGGTCCAAGGAATTGGTGTTGAGATTGACATACTAATATGGCAGAGGGGGAAAAGACCACTCCCCTTACATAGGACCACCTGGAAGAGGACACAATTGTCCTCGAGGGTGACGTCATCTTGACAGATTACAGTACTTTACAGTGAGTTAAGGGGGAAGGGAAGAAGCAGGCCTACTGGGGGCCTCGCCCACCTGCTCTGTGCACCAGGCTCCTCTCTGGACACGCGCACACCCATCTGCAGGCAGACCCCACAGCCACCCAGCTCGAGGCTTGAAGGACTGTCTTGTAATTGACACTATCTCCAGTGCCCTCGGGGAGCACTGCCTCGAGCCAGAGGTCTCTCCACAACAGCAAAGAAAAGCCTCTTAACCTCCTGCGCTTCACGCAAGGCCGTCTGTTATCGGCTCCGATGTGAGGTCGGCCACCTCCCACTCCAGAGTGCTCATTGGAAACAGACTTAGCAGGTGGACAAAACCGACAAGATGACAAGCGCTGGTAAACTGCAGCACGCAGGTGGTTGTAACACATGCTTAGGACCTTCCTTCTCCTGGGTTCCCCGAGCCGCTAGCGTGGCCGCCAGAGGAGCAACCTTGCACCTCCCCATTCCAGAAGCTGCTGTGCGGTCCCCGGTGCTCTGAGGCCTCAGCCAGAACGGAGACAAGGACTGGCGAGTACTTCCGGGTCCTCCAAGGCTCTCTCTTAGTGGGGCTTCTCCTTCAAAGCCTGGGTCCTCCCAGCTAGGGAGACAAAGACCCACAAGAGGGAAAGCTTTGGGTTGATTTCAGATGCCTATCCACTCAGGCATTCCCACGTGCCAGGCACTATTCACCTTTCTCAGCACCTCTTCCCCAGGAGCTCAGGGACGCCCTACCCCAGATGCTTGGTTTAAAGCAGCTGTAGTCTCTCAGTTGTTTCTCATGGTGCCCTGCACACCTGAAAGGTAATAAATGGAGAGAAGCGAGTGGTCGGATCCTGTGGAGGTGTCCGCTTAGCCTCCTATAACAGGTTTCTCCCTTCTCCAGTCCAGGAGGGCTTAGAATGAGCTGTTCAGATCCTCATTCTCTCTTCCCCCACCTTGAAGGACCTGGGTCAAGCCGAGGGAGGCAAACCCAGGCCGGGCTCTCACCCTGCGCTGCCCCAAAGCCGAAAGTCTGGTTCTGTTTCCTGCCTGGGAGGCACAGACCTAGAGAGAAGTGGAGAGGAAGGATGAGACAGACGGGGCAACAGCTGCCAATGCCCCAGAGGCCTGCATTCAGGAGACCCATAGTTCGGCATCCCACCAGAGTGGACCTACTACCGGGAGAATCTACCTCATTTCATCAGAGCCAGAGACGTCTGTCTCCAGCTGCCATATCGTCATCCTCCCAGCTGTAGGACTTACTATAATTTCATACAGTTCTGTAGACAGATATTGAAAAGGCATCTGGAAAAATTGATAGCATATCAAGGCAAAGATTTCATAAAAGTCATTTTTTAAATATCCAGCCATAGGTACCAGCATGCAGTCCTCGCAGACACATGTTCAAGGTCCCCAAAGGCCTTTTTCCTGATCTCAGAGCGCCCCCTTTGGAAATGAGGCTCCTACTACAACTGGCCTGGCAACCTTCTCTGCACAAGTTTGAGCTTGGGGAAGGCAAGGAGAAAGGCCAGGGAGCGGGCAGGAAGAAGGGGGGTAGGGACAGAGGGAAAGGGACCTGACCTCCAGGGGGCCCCGCGGGTACACGTTCTGCTGTGCTGAGAACACTCAACATACGTAGTCTCATTAGAAGCTCACACACAAAATAAGCCCCTAGGCCCAGTTTAGTAATGAAGGCTAAGGGGCACAGGAGAATCCAAAGGACACAGGAAGAGTGGCTGTCAGGGCCAACGGTCCTGGGAAAACCAAATCCATGCTCTTTGGTTCAGGAAAACTGTGACTAGCTCTATTCTCATCTCCAGAAATACTTTTAAAATTCTCTGCTAAAATCACAATGAGAAGAAACAACTGCGTTCAGGGGACTAACACAAGAAGTTTCAGAGGGCTTTGGCTGGAAGTGGAGAGTGCACTTGAAGTAAAAATAGTCAAGGCCAGGTTTCACAAGTGTCCCCTCTCCCCTGTAGTTTCATCTTGTTTTGCTTCCTCCTGGTCTCAGTTATCGAGAACCGGCGGCAGCCGCTGGGGCATGAAAAGAGCCCCGGCCTTGGTATCAGAAACCTGCACTGGCACATCGGGCTTGGCTTCAGCAGGGTTTGGTTAGTAAGGAGAGAAACCGCTAGGCTTCAGGTTTGGATGGGCAGCCAGGAGGCAGTTTCAAGGGCTGTAGAGCAGTATCTGGTGATCACACAAAGAGTAACAGGGAGCTAGTCAAAAGTGCAGGGAGAAATCCAGGATCCCAGGGTAAGAGGTCAAGTCAGGGGGTGACCAATATTGGAGCTAGAAACAGGAGAAGAGAAAAAAGGGCAGTTCTCCAGAAGGGGGTCCTTTGTTGAGTCAAGGGCAAAGGGGGAGCTCTTACCTGGAAACATCTTAAAGATACGTTCCTTTGAGTGGGTCTGGGGATGCAGAGATCCAGAGGAAGATCTGTGGGTGCTCAGGATGCAGTGGGGTACACAGGGTGTGAGCTTGACCTTGAGCCCCAAACTCTCTTTTGGAGTCTCTTTTGAAGGAGTCGGGGATGAGAACAGAGGAAGTGGTGCACTAAGGTATCTCTTTGGCAGAAATGTGCTTCCCCGTGGACCTGTGCTTGAGTGGAAGCCCAGCTCCCCTATATTTTCATGGCAGGGAGTGAATCTCAGGGTTAGTGAGCCTGAGATCACTTTATTCATTCCTCTGCCTCCATGCCCCACCGCCTTCCAATCCTTTCAACCACACCAAAGTCAATTCTACTTTGAATACGAGAGAGGGCTCGAAAGAGATGTATGTCCTCCCCAGATAGCACTCTGAAAAGTCAGGAGAAGGAGGAGAGAAGCCCGCTCTGGCTCAGTAATGCCGTGGTGAAGGGAGACAGAAGATTACACTGGTCTACAAGGGGTGAGACCCCTCAACCTCTGCTCTTCAAAGTGCTGAACCCCTGTTTCTGTCTGATGACTATATTAATGAGCAAACATGTCAGTGGGGTTGGGCAGAGAAGGCAGGTCTGTTTTATAGGGGCAAAGAGTTGGGGTACTTTTTCAGAAGGACCTTGTTGGGGAGTCAGAGGTGATAGGAATCAGTGGTCTTCCCTCCCACCCCTGCTTAAACCCGTGAGTTGACATGATCTCTTCTGATAGAATACTGTACCAAATAATAAAGCTAAGGTCACTATTGGAGCCCTATGTGGGCAACTTAACCCTTCACAGAAGAAAACACTATTCTGAAGCCCTGGACGTTCAGAACCTTGCTTGTCAAATGTGAGACAATGTTCAATACATTGTCTATCACGCAACGTCTCCTAAAATAAGCCCCACGTTCTTTCAGAATTTAGAAACAGGACATTTTTTTTTTATGCCCTAAGAATAGGGGATAGTGGGGAAGTGCACTTCCCTGTTTTAAATGATGAGAGCTATGGTAATTTGCCATGTTTCCTTTTTTGCCTTAGCTACCAGGAAGTTCCAATTCGGTTTTCTGTTAATTGCAATAATATACAATTAATCCTTTGAATTAATATGTTTGATAATGCCCTTCTTCAATCTTGGTTTCCCTCTTTGATTTCTATTATTGTAGGTGTCCTTTGTGTAAGCTGTTCAAACCATCTTTGGAAAGAGGTAGATATTTCTATAAAGGACAACAGACTCCTTAATGCACATTCATGGCCACAGCTGGGTAAGCCATGCAAAGGGTACATTTTTTTGGCAGGAACCCACATTATATCAGCACCACCTTCAGAGATAAAGGACAGCCTTCTGAGTTCCTCCCCTGCCTCTTCCCCTGCCACCACCCTCACAAGGACAAAGTGTCGAGGGAATTCTTTAATCTCTTCTCTTTTAATTGGTGAGAGAAAGTAGTGCCACTCATCAGTGCTCTAAGTTGGAGGGATTTAATTAGATCTAATGACCAGATAAGTGGAGAATTCTGAGTAAGGATCTTTGGGGACTGAATGGTATAAAGAGGATTATGTTGTTATATTTCCCTGTACTTGTTGCCATGGCTGAGGCCACAGTGGAAAGAGAAGCAGGGCACTAACAAGCGTCAGATGTGGATACTGTTGGTGGGGAAGAAGGTCATCTTTGCGCCATGGTGGAGAAGGCACTCAGAGCAAAGTGTAAGTTGGGAGTGAGCCCTCAAGAGGATGAAATATTTGATTATACTGCCTGAGTCATCCTCACTTTCAGGCGATCTTGCCTTCTATTTGGTCTGTTTCCCGGACTTTCTATCTCCCTGTGACCCTGGCATCTTTCTCACCCTTGAGAAGAGCCACCACTTGGCCCTAGAATGGGTGGAAGTGTTCCCTTGTCAGACTTCCCATGAGCTGCTGCTAAAGCGACCTGTCCCCTTTTGACAAGTCACCTTTATCTAGTCTGAACAGGATCATTCTGAATATCCGTGTGCTGTCACTTAGGGCCTGGAGTGTCAGATTTCTCTCCCCTCCAAGACCATCTGTCACAGTGAGTGGGGTATTCTAGTCCCAAGAGCCCCGGGGGAAAGTTCTGGGGGCTGAAGGGAAACGTTGTGGAGAAAGGGATTGAAGTCAGTCTGCAAATACTCATTCTCAAATGGGGGGATGGGGATGAATCCTTCCCTAGAGAAGGGTCAGTTGAAGCCATGAGGCTTGAGAGGAGGAGAAAGAACTTTTATTGAGTTTTCACCATAAGTTCAGCATTTGGTCAGAAACTTACACCTGTAATATCATTTCATTCTTATAATATCAGAGCCTGGTGCATAATATGTCTTTAATAAGCATAAGTAAAGTGGATGAATAATTGAATTATCCTGAGAGGTATCACTGTCCTTATCAAATAGAAGAGAAAACCAAGGTTTAGGAAAAAATGAACAATTTGCTGAAGTTTACTCACCAGTGGAGCTAGGATTTGAACCTAGGTCTTTCTTTCTGATGTCAAAGATCACTCTCTTTCCAGTTCAACATGAGTGCAAGACATTGGCCACAGCCCTCTCTGGGTCCTCTCCGGGCCCTCTCCAAACCAGAGCTTTGTTTGGAGGTTTGTGTGTGGTGACCTCAGTTTGCTCACCGATAAAATGGACTGGCTAGGGCAGTGCTTTTTGATGAAGGAAATGGCCACCATTTTTCTTCTTCCCAGAGATACAGTAAAGCTGAGATAATTTGTATGGAGGCCACCTTTCCTCTAAATCCAAACCCCCATGCTTGGTGATAAACAGCATTAATGTGGTAACTCTATGTATATGGCTCTCTGTGCCAGGAGATGGATTTACATATGTGCTAAATATCTTTCACCAGTACCTAAAAGTGATGCTTTATATCAATGTCTCTGGACACCTGGTAGCAGCAGCTCATGTCATTAAGGAAACAAAACAGACACACACACACACACACAAACACACACACACAAAGCAAGCACTCTGGGAACACAGTAATGATAGGAGATAGATGGGGAGGACTCTGGCAGGAAGGTCCCACTTACAAATATAAATAGCAAATAACCTCTTGCTCCAACTCTCTGTAGGGTTCTTAGAGATGCTGAAAAGGACCTGTCAGGGTTATCTTATCCCTTTACTTCTCAGAATTATTCAAATGAAAGAAGAGTTTAGGGCCAAATTATTTGAATTGGCTACATCCTCTGGTTTCATTTGGCCAAGGAAAGACCTCTGCGGTTTTGAAGCTGAAAAATTCCAGTTGGTGAGCCCTATGTTATAGCCTAGGGGGTTCCTGAAATACACGGATCACCCTTCCCCAGAATAATTGTTAACTTTCATCAAGCAAGTTATTATGTTCCAGGACTTATACCGAGGGCTTCAAATAAATGATCCCACTGACTTCTCACACCAACTCTATGAATTTTATCATGCCCATTTTACAGATGAGGATATTGAAACTTAAGAGATTAATAACTTGTCCACAGATGCTCAACTAGCTAATAATCAACAGAAGAAAGGTGTGAACCCAAGACTGCCTGAGTCTTAAATACACAAGACCACAGACTGCAATGAGTTTTATGTTTTTGAGGATACTGGTCTGCTAGGATGAAGGGGATAGGTAAGGAGATTTAAGAGAAAGAAATTTCACAAACTTTTTTACAGTCATGTACAATGTACCACGGAGAGTACACAGTCGTGTGGCATCTTGGACTAAGTTCTCTAAAAAGCAGACAGAAACAGAACAAGCCACAATTCTCTCTCATTCATGCATTCATTCATTTATGCCTTAATTCAGACATTGAACCAAAATGTCCTGTGCTATTCACTGGAAATAAGAAATTAAATAACACCTGGTCTCTACAGTCAGGAAGCTCACAGTCTAATCTGGGGAGACCAATTTGTAAATTAATGGTGACACTGCCATTACATGCTTTGGTGGGTGGAAATTATGCAAGCCCAGAGGAGGGACATCCAGGCTAGAAAGAAATTAAAGTGATGGAAGGAGTAAAAGCCTTTGAATTTAAGGGAAAAAAACTGGATTTGAGTTCTGTTAGTGTGATTCTGAGCCAGTTCAAACTTTTTTTTTTTTGCTGGATTACAAAAATACCAGTCTAATGATGTTACCAATCATAAAAGAGCTAGGTAGAGGATACAATGAGTTAATGTAAATGAAAGCACTATTATTCATCACCATAATCACAAAGATAGAAAATATGGGAAAGGTAAGTATGAAAAGGCATAACAACAATGTACATGTTTCTATAATACAGGATTAAGTAGCAGTATAATAAAACAGGTATGGATGCTCCAAGGAAATGAGAAATCCCTGGAACTTTGGAATCACCAGCCACCTTTTTAGGGGCCAGATTTGTCCATTTGGGATTGAGGAGAAAAAGTATTTTCAGAAATTGGCAGGTGTAAGTCTCCCTAGAGTAGGAGGATGAAAAAACATAATTATATCTCAGAGAAATCAACCAATCAAATCCTAAGTACCTACTGACCACAGCCATGTGCCCAGCACTGTGGTGATTTCTATGTAGAATTTCAAAGAGCTAATGAGCTAGTTGGAAGGAGAAGAATAACAAATATTAAATAATTAACTATTACACCAAACTGCAACTAACTCTGGTCACTGTGGGAGTAGGAAAAATCTAGTGTAAACTCAAGCAGTGAGAGATGCTTTCATGGAAGAGAAGAGAACTAAATTACATCTTAAAGAAAAGCTAGGGACTTCCCTGGTAGTGCAGTGGTTAAGAATCCGCCTGCCAATGCAAGGGACACGGGTTCAATCACTGGTCCGGGAAGATCCCACATGCCGTGGAGCAATTAAGCCCATGCGCTACAACTACTGAGCCTGTGCTCTAGAGCCCACAAGCCACAACTACTGAGCCCATATGCCACAAGTACTGAAGCCCACACGCCTAGAGCCAGTGCTCTGCAACAAAGGAAGCCACTGCAGTGAGAAGCCTGTGCACCACAATGAAGAGCAGCCCCTGCTCTCTACAACTAGAGAAAGCCTGCCCACAGAAATGAAGACCCAATGCAGCCAAAAATAAATAAATTTATTTTTAAAAAAGAAAAGCTAAGATTTGGAAAAGCAGACAGGAAAGTAAAAGAGGATGAGGAAAAGAATGAAGGGGAAAGAAGGAAGGGGGAGAGGGTAGAATAAATGGAGAGAAATCATGAAAAGTAGAAACAAAGGGAAGAGAGGAGTGAAGAGAGGGAAAAGCTCAAATAGAATATTTGGAGCATTTGCAGAAGGAGAGGCTGGAATGGATCTGGAAGGGCTTGGCTACAAGATTATTGAAGCAGAGTCAGTGACAGCAGAATAAGTTGGATGAAACCAAATTATATTCTGACCTGAGGCATCTGGATTTGATGCTTCTTGTCAGTTCATACCAGGGACTGTCGTGATAGAAGAAGTTTTGCTTGGTAGCAGAATGAGGGGTAGCTTAGGGGTAAGCAAGAACAAGAAGAAGAAATCCCAAATCACAGACTCAGTGATCCCTGTTCCATTAATGAGGGTACATCTGCAAGAACAAAGAGGAAAGGGCAGATCTGAGGGAAAATGATAGGGCTGGGAGTATTAGAAATAAAAATGAGAAATGGAGAAGAAGAAAAAGTCAAAGAATCCTGCCAGGAGTCTACGAGGCTGGGAAACCAGAAGAAAAATGGTACTTCTGGGGGGAAAATTAAGCCTTTGGAAATAAGAAATGTGGTGACTTTAAGTTAGAATGTGTCAGTCTGAGGTGATGGGAAAGTCACTCCAATGGAAAAAAATCCTATCATATAAGCAGTTGGGATAATGAGATTGAAATGGCAGTGGTGAGATCAGGGCTGGACATGTACACAAGAGAGATGTACTGAAGGTGATAGTCAACAAGCTCTTGGAGAAAGGGGTTAGAGGGACAAAGGAGAAGGGCTAAAAATGTCCCCAGAGAATCCTCACATTTAGGAAGGCACGATAAAAAGGAAACATTAGAGAAGACAAATAAGGAGCAATTCCAAAGGATGGGAGCAGAACCCCCAAAATCTGATATACAAAGATCAAAGTAGGGGAGAATATCACAAATGAGAGAATTGTCCATAGTACCACACAGCAGAGGTCAAGAATGATGGAGCAGAGGGCTAAAAAGGCTATTTGTTCTGCACGAAGGCATTTCAGTCTAATCTGAGAGCAAACACCATCTTGTATTAAAACCAAGATTAGAATGTCAGGAAGTGACAACACCTGAAAAGAACAAAAGCTTGAAAAATTTACCAGGAAAAAGGAAGAGGGGAAATTAGAAGGTATGGTAGGATCAAACACAGGACTTTCTGAGATATGGAGACTATAGCACATGGAGAGAAAGAGACTGAAGCTGTCGGAGGTGGAGGAACCAGCGAGATCTCATGGAAGCAAAATTCTACAGGAGACATGGGTCCAGAGTTCACAGGAAGCAGTTATCTTTAAATAAGAGGAAAGAAGCCTTTTCCTTTGAGGATAAAGGGGAAAAGTCCACTTCAGAAACAGAGCTTTTATATTGTGAGAATGAGTACATGAGATGTTCCCAAAGACGGCTTTAATCTCCCACTGATCTGAAATGGCCATGTAGCACAAGTGAGGAGGAAAGCTTTGATGGGTTAAGTTACCGAGATCTTCAGATTGTTACTGCAGCATAACCCAGCCCATCCTGGCTGAATACAAGGAGAAAGTTGCCTCCTGAGAATAGACCAGTAGGAGTAATGGGGGTTTTAAGGGGGAAAAAAGGTATGAAATTACAACTGCAGTAGTATCCAAGTGATTCCAAAAGATTCTTTTTCCCAACATGTGTTTCCAAAATTTCAAACCTATAGAAAAGTTAGGAAACTGGTATAATGACCACCCATAGACCCTTCACCCAGATTCACCAACTGCTAACGTTTTGCCACATTTTCTTTCTCTCTCTGTGTACAATGTATGTAGACACACACACACACACACACACACGCACCTTTTTTCCCTTTCTTTCCTTCCTTTTTCTTTTTTTCTTTAAAAAGAACATTTGAAAGTAAGTTGCAGACATCACACCAGTTCACTCTGAGTATTTCAGCACATGTTTTTCAAGAATAAGGATGTTCTCCTATAGAACTACCATATTATTATTATACCAAGAAAATTTAATATTAATACAATAATTTTATCTAGTCTACATCCGTATTCAAACTTTCCAACTGTTCTTAAATTTACTTTATAGCTGGCCCCCCACCCCCCTAAGAGACCTGGCCACCCCATTCTTTATGCCACCTTGTTCCCAGAGCAGACAGTTTTCCACTGCGAAACTTTCAGCAACTTCTTTGTTTTACACGTCAGTCTTTACCTACAAGATCTTACGTATAATACCTTGAAGGCAAAGGCCTTACCTTCTGTGTTACCAGTCCTTATGAGCCCATTAAGGATCACACATTATATTTGGGACATATATATGTATCCAAAAGCAGTAAGGTTGCCTAGGCAGAATTTGGATAGTCTGACCCTTTAATGAGCCAGATTTGCCCTTTGGGGAAATAGGAGCTGTAGTGTGTACAGAGATCTGCTTGGTTGGAGAACACAGGCCTTTGCCTGAGGTTATCTGTAAATGTATCGTTGTAGTGGTGGTAGTGATGAGAAGATGATGATAAGGAAGAAAAGGAAGATGAATGGGGCATAGCATCAAAGGAAAATGATAATTTTTAGATATTAAAGGACCAAAAAGAAAAAAATTAGAAATATGATTTGGCAATATAAAAATTAATATTAATTAGACTCTTCATATGCTACCAAAAACGTTTAATTACCATGCATTAAATAAGAAATCATTAAATGTATGTGAAATTAATTTTTTCTAAGTTCTCTCCACATATATGCTCAATTTGCAAGTAGCAACACCTCCCAACTTTAATTAGAGTTGACATTGGTGATGGAATATTTATTTATGGACCAGGTGCCATTAAAGAAGAATGAGCTATGGGCTTCCCTGGTGGCGCAGTGGTTGAGAGTCCCCTTGCTGATGCATGGGACGCGGGTTCGTGCCCCGGTCCGGGATGATCCTACATGCCGCGGAGCGGCTGGGCCCGTGAGCCATGGCTGCTGAGCCTGCGCGTCCGGAGCCTGTGCTCCACAAAGAATGGGCTATGTTCACTGTAGGGAATGCTAAGGGGGATTTAAGATATAAGAGATTGAGAAACCTAGAATCTCAGAGCTAGTGTGACCTTTGTGGTTATTTCTTTCAATAGATCCCTTTATATCACAGGGATCTATAATGGCTATAATACAAGGCTATGTGGTACTCTCAGTACTTCAAGAAGACTAACAGAAATGCTACATATACTCATGATAAGGGTGCACAGTCTAGATAAAATATCAGTGTTTTTTTATTTTTTTGTTTTAGCTTTGCCTGGAATTAGATTAGCTCTTTACAGTAACATCAGTGATCTTCTGCTTACCAAATGTCCAATAGCAGTTAAATATGTCTTTGATGGATAAAAAAGATGGATAACAAATAAACTTTTCTTTAATCAAAGAGTTTATTTTGGTCGAAGAGATTTTTTGAAACAAGGGAAAAGGGCAGAGTGCTGAGGGAGCTAATAGTATAAGTCCTCAGAGTGAAAAGATAGAAAACCCCTCTTCTTGTTCCCAAACCCTCATTTTATAAGATGACGAGATTGCCCAAGTGACATACCTAAGTTCATGCAGTTATTTACCAGAAGCAATTAATAGCAATCCTTCCAGCATATCAAAGGTTAGTTGAGGAATAAATTTAGTGAGCTAAAATGGGATGTCCCTGGTGACAGAAAGTCTCGAGCAGGGAAGCCAGACAGGAAATCATTGCTTACAAACCAAGCAGGGTGACCGTGTCCTGATTTCAAGCAGCAGATGGATTGTAGCGTTTATGTAGGTGGTACGATCAGTAGGTCTCAGTGACGGAGTACCTCTTGGCTTGGGGACTTGAGAATGGTGGGGAAGAAAGGAAGCATCAAAAATGACATTCAGATTCTAAATGGCAGCTTTTGAGGAAGTAGCACAGGAGGAGAAATAGAATTGAAGACAAATATTAGAAAATTACCTAAGAAGACCTAGGAAGGCTGAGATTCTAAGATTCACTTCTGGTCCTAAAGGATTCTTGGGTCTTTCTGAAACCAGGGACAGGAAGATTAAGAAGCCTAATATCCAGTTCTGGGCAGTTAGAGGCCTCTGCTCAAGGTAGACGCCAGGGGTCAGTGCAACCCCAGATTCTCTATAAGGAGACATCAGTCCCTTTCCTTGAGTGTCTGTTCATTACCAAGAGAATTTAAGAGAACACCAAAAGGCAAATCCGCTTATGATAACAGCATTTACAAGCAGTTGTAATTATAGTGTATAGAAAACAATTATTCCCTCTTAAAATTGCTCTTTTAATTTTCTCTTATTTTTCCCATAGCTTCCCATAGCGAATGTTAAATAAGCCTCATTGTTTCACATAATGCCTTGCATAGGTGCACTGAGGCTCCTAAACATTAGATTAGGAAATACACACCACACTCATGCCCACATTACACAGACTGGCTCTGGGACAGCATGATAGGTGCCCCTGATGGAACCCCCAACCCAGCCCCATCCTGGGCACAGCTCCCAGAGATGCATAACTTAAGCCCTGCCCAGCCACGTGGAGAACAACACTCCTCTCCCAAAATCTACCTCAAGAGCCACCTCTGCTATGAAACCTTTCCTTCCCGACCCCACAAAGACACCTGGCCACCCCATTCTTTATGCCGCCTTGTTCCCAGAGCAGACATTTTTCCACTGCAAAACTTTCATCAACTTCTTTGTTTACACGTCAGTCTTTACCTACAAAATCTTACGTATAATACCTTGAAGGCAAAGGCCTTACCTTCTGTGTTACCAGTCCCCAGTGACTGGCACCCAAAAAAGCTTAATAAATCAGTTTGGGGTTAATAAATGAATGATTCATTCTGAAGAGGCCTGGATAGTGTATATGGAGAGACAAGGAAGAAGGCAAGGATATAGCACCAATGAAGACCTTTGGTGCAAAGGAAAAATCACGAGGTTCCTGGCTTGGTCTGTGGTCCTTCTAGAGACGTAATAGACACGATGCACGAGACTGCATCGTGAGGTGCTCTGGATGTCAGGCAGAGAAATTTAAACTTGATGAGACAAACGATAGAAGATCATGGTGGATTTGGGTTCTGGTAATTGTGAAAAAGAGCTGACTTTTGATTTCTCTCTCAGGCCATAGCTGACACAATACTCTCCTACCTCATCCAGTTTTGGCCACAAAACTGGATGCTTTCCCAAAATGTCGGCTTGCAAATAGCTCAGTTTTCATATTTCCAACCTCTGCCAAGGAAAGTGGGAGAAGCAACGGGAGTCAGGAGTTGAGTGTACCTGCTTCCTGAGGACTTCAGGGACAATCTGGTGCTTTTGCAGAAATGCATCCCATTTCAAAATGAGAGATCTTGGGCTTCTGTGGTGGCGCAGTGGTTGAGAGTCCGCCTGCCGATGCAGGCGACGCGGGTTCGTGCCCCAGTCCACGAAGATCCCACATGCCGCGGAGCGGCTGGGCCCGTGAGCCACGGCCGCTGAGCCTGCGCATCCGGAGCCTGTGCTCTGCAACGGGAGAGGCCACTACAGTGAGGGGCCCGCGTACCGCAAAAAAAAAAAAAAAAAAAAAAAATGAGAGATCTTGATGGGGATGCAGAGAAACAGTGCACAACAGGGTCTCTAATTCTACCTTTCAAGAGAATAGGTGTCCAGAGGAGATGGGCAGGGATGAGAAACAAAACAAGTCTTCACAATCATGAGCAATGACATTTAATAAAGTGATTAGTCAGTGACATTAAGTAAGTCCTCAGGTCATGTTGGAGTGATTAATGTGGGTGGATGGAGGCCAGGATCTGTTAGGGGAGAGATGTGGAGGGCTGTTCTTTTGATTAAAAAGGGTATGTTTGGGGGAGGGCTTGAAATTTCAGGGAAGTGTTATTAATTGGTTGTCCTTGGCCTTAAGATGGTCTTGACTATTAAATAGCTCTCTCTTTTCACAGTGAGAGGGAGGAGTTCCAGGTGAGGGACAGAAGGAAGGTGCTGGCACCAAGAGTCCTTTGCTGGAATCAGATACTTTGTGGTTTGCAGACACTTTGGACTCTTCTCTATCCACTGACGTTTCCTTGTCTTGGCTCAAATGCTAATGGAGCTTCTTCTGTATTGCTTTTCCCTTATTTTCCCTTTTGCTACCAGTGGCTGGACAGTCCTGAGAATCACTGTAGCTTCATATTTGAGTGCCTATCTATAACCCCCCTGCTGGTGAGAATGGAGAAAAGAGGCCCAAGTTTTCATTCTCCGTCTGGTTTAGGAGCTCCATGAAAAAATCAAGGGAGATAAAGGAAGATGGGTAGAAGTTTTGTTAAGCAAAGCCTCCAGTACCTTGGTGAAAGCAGTGACCCTTAGAAAAGTGCTTATGTCTACAGACTTTCAGTATTAATGGGAAACCAATGATTCCCAGGATTTGGGATTTCATGAACCAGTGAAAGTTTCTGGATTTCATGAGTCAATAAAATTTTTTTAAAGAAAGGAATGTCAATTCTTTATTTCACCAAATAAAGCAATAACAAATAAATTATCATTCACCACTAACAAAATTACATAAGATATAAAATGTAGGAAAAACATAAAATGATTAAAGGAAATTAAATATAATACAATTTGCTTTATGAAAAACTTACTCTTTATCTTAATTTTTCTCATTTTATGGCTTACTTTTTTAAATTTATTTTTTATTGAAGTATAGTTGAATTACAATGTTGTGTTAATTACTGCTGTACAACAAAGTGACTAAGTTATACACATATATACATTCTTTCTCATATTCTTTTCCATTATAGTTTATCACAGGATATTGAATATAGTTCCCTGTGCTATACAGTAGGACCTTGTTGTTTATCCATTCTATGCATACCAGTTTTCATCTGCCAATCCCAAATTCCCAATCCAAACTTCTCCTACCCTCTTCCCCCTTGGCAACCACCAGTCTATTCTCTATGTCCCTGATTCTGTTTCTGGTTCATAGATAGGTTCATTTGTGTCATATTTTAGATTCCACATATAGGTGATATCATATGGTATTTGTCTTTCTGACTTACTTCACTTAGTGTGATAATTTCTAGTTGCATCCATGTTACTGCAAATTTCATTCTTTTTTTACGGCTGAGTAGTATTCCATTGTGTATATGTACCACAGCTTCTTTATCCATTCATCTGTCAATGAACATTTGGGTTGTTTCCATGTCTTGGCTATTGTAAATAGTGCTGTTATGAACATAGGGGTGCATGTATCTTTTTGAATTATAGTTTTGTCTGGATATATGCCCAGGAATGGGATTGATGAATCATATGGTAGTTCTATTTTTAGTTGTAGCTTACTTTTTGACCAACAAAATACTCATCCACATAGCTGGGAGAAGGCTTAGCATAAACACAAGGTCTGACACACCAGCAGAAGCTGACTTGTTATGCAGACAGCAATAGCTGACACTCCATGAGCACTCACTAGGTGTTGGTAAAATGGAAGTAGTAAAACTTACAATGATTTACTTTATATGGATTTTTACATGTATTAATTCATTTCATCTTCACAACACCCCTAGAAGTGACTACTATTATTACCCTTATTTTACAGAGAAGAAACTGACATATAGATGCATTAAATAACTTGCCCAAGTCTTACAACAGGGCCTGGTAGAGCCAGAATTCAAACACAGGCCATCTGGAGGAGATATAGAGGAGGCATAGAGCACCGCTGAAGCGGAAACAACCTGCATGGGAAGAGCCAACTAATCAGTGTGAATTCTAGATTGGAATTAGAAAGAGAAGTGTGTGTGTGTGTGTGTGTGTGTGTGTGTGTGTGTGTGTGTATGTGTGTACAGGAGATAGGATGTGGACCTGTGTACATGCCCTTCTTCCGGTGATTAAAAGACATCTTCATAGCCATGTAAATGTTATCATCTCATTTGATTCTTAAAAAACCCTTGTGAGTATGGGAGACTATATTTTATGACATCCATTTTAAGATGGGGAAATCTGTAGGAAAATCAGATATTATTATTAATAACTATAATAGCTAATATTTACTATCACTTTCACATGCATCAACATTAGCCCTGACAATAACCTAAGTAGTTTCATAAGATTATTACACAGATGGGTGCTGTTTTACAGATCGAACTGGGACTCAGACGGGTAAAGTGAGGTGCCCAAGATCACAGTTAGTGAATGGTGCTAGGATTCCAATCAGAGATGGATATGAGTTCCTTGGGCCTGGATCTTCTGGGGTTTTCTGGAAGAAAAGAATACATAATTAAAACGACAAAAGTAGGTGTCAAAGTAAAGACTTATTTAGAACAAGAAAGGAAATCATAACAAATTTGCACATCTTTAAAAGCTGATCCATACCAAACATCATAAAATCCAGAAAAAATAACTTATTTTTATTAATTTACTCCCTGACACATCTCTATCTCCTCCCTCATTTTTTTTTTTTGGTTATCCAGTCTTTGGTTTTGTGGTTTTGCTTTGTGTGTGTGTGTGTTTAATTATACCAGAGAGACTTTTTCTCTTAAGCTTTTTTATGATGTGGACAATTTTTAAAGTCTTTATTGAATTTGTTACAATATTGCTTCTGTTTTATGTTTTGGGTTTTTTTGGCCATGAGGCATGTGGGATCTTAGCTCCCCTACCAGGGATCAAACCCACACCCCCTGAATTGGAAGGCGAAGTCTTAACCACTGGGCTGCCAGGGAAGTTCCCAGAGAGACTTTATTCAATGAAGAGCAACATATATATGGATTTGTAACAGGAATTTGATCTTACACATTTGTGGAAGCTGACTAAGCATTTTGTAAGGTTTATTCTTCACATCTCAGGCTGGAGATTACAGGCCACTGGGGAGACACTTGGGAAGGGACAATGGATGTAAAGAGGGATATCCAGGACAAATTGGGGCCAACATAAGGAGCTGAAAACTCATGAGATGGACAGAAAATCATGTTTGTTCTTGTTGCCTCTGACATAGTGGTATGGATATCTGGCAGAACTGAGGTCTTTCATCTTGGAGTTTATCATGCATACGTACCCCTGGTTGCTGTAGAATCTGGCAGCATGTCCAGGGCACGGTGGAGTCGTTGCAGTCCACCTGCTGCATTAATGCCAAGTTGACTCAGCAGATCACCAACAGCATGCTACTGCTTCACTTCCACCTTCTAAATCTTCCACAAGAATCTCCCTGTGGCCCATCACAATCACAAATACGTAAGAGTGAATATTCTGGGGAATGTATTTCAGCCTATTCAAGCTGACACACAACAAAGAAGTGTCATGTTTTCTGCTGATATTGGTTAGCTGTTTAATAAATGGGCAAATGTGTCTAGTTGGTTGATAGTGTTAAGTACTTATATCAACACTGATTATCTGTCTACATATGATGTCAATTTTTGAGAGAGTGGTGTTGAGTCCTCTAACGATATTTGTTTCCTATTTCTCCTTCTCTGTACATTTCAAAATATTTCCAATAAAGATATAAAATAGTGACCTCACTTATATGTGGAGTCTAAACAGCAAAACAAACAAAACAGAACAGGAACAGACTTATAGATCCAGAGAGAAAACTGATGGCTGCCAGAGGGGAGGAGAGCGGGGGATTCAGTGAAATAGATGAAGGGGATCAAGAGATACAAATTTCCAGTTATAAAATAAATGAGTCACAGGGATGTAATACATACTGTAAGGAATAGAGTCAATTATACTGTAATTATACTGTAATAATTTTGTATGGTGATAGACAGTTACTGGACTAGTGGTGATACTTTTGTAATGTATTTGATTGTCGGATCACTATGTTGTACACCTGAAAACGAACTTAATATTGTACATTAATTATATTTTAATAAATATATATATATATATTTTATATATAGAGATATATTTTTTTAAATTATATTTTAAATATTATATATATTTAATATATATTATATATATATATATTATATATATATATATAATATATATATTTTATATATATATATTTTAAATATATCTATATATATATATATATATATATAGCCACTTAATGTCTGTTGTTTTAGTGGTTATTTACTCTTTGATTGCCTCTTCACATAAAATCCGGGTGGAAAGAGCCCTTAGTCTTAACTGATTGCAGTTTTATATATATATATATAGTAAAAATAACTAAATATATATTTAATAAAATATAAGCTTTTATATTTTATATGTTTTGTATTTATTTATCTCTATATAAATACATATATAATATATACAGATTTTTCTTTACTAAATATATCGCCATGTGACTGTATTGCTAGCGGCTTCTCCCAGAGCCTTGGAAGGAACCCATGCAAATGAAGGACCCTGGCTTAACACGTTCTCCTGATTCTAGGCCCAGGTTTGTCTCCAAAGCCCAACCTCTTGACCACTCTACTGCCTCTTCAGTGAGAGAGTCAGGACCAGAATTCTGGTATGACACAAATACACCTGCTCTCTGCTCTGTTTAAAGAATAACTGTGTATCCCAGACTTCCACTGTGATCCAGCTAATGCATCAACGTATCTGAGTAAGTTCACTCATACTTGTCCAAGAACATGTCCTGCTTATTGCTCAAGAAAAATGTGAACATTCAACCAAACCTCTCAATCTCATGTTAAAGGAGAAGCAGATGAATATTTGAAAGAAAGCTGAGATTGTGATTCCTGCTTTAAGTAGGAAGTTGGACCAGATAATCCCATATTGCCTTCCAACAGAGTAACTCCACTTTCCTCTACCTTCCCCAGCAGCAAGAATTCTGCCTGAGTGGAATTTGTCCATCTAATTTTCATTCATCTGTGAAGTCTGCACACATTAGGTTCATTCAACAAGCATCTATTATATACTTGATACAATAGTGAATAAGACAAGTACGGTTGATGGTAAACTCAAATGTCTTCTTATACTTTACCACTGGGTTAGAATGTAGAGACAGAGCCCCATGGGTATAAGCTGTTGGTTAAAGATTCTACAGGACTGCTTCCATCAGAGCTGGTTTAACGATAGAACATAATAACGATAACAGCAATAGTATCTTTCTTGAGCAGTGGCCATATATACCTTGTTCTCTGCCAAGCACATTGCACAATGTAACTCATCAAATCTCCTCAGTAACCCTAGATGTAGGTACTTAACCACTATGCAATCATGCAAGCAATGCCCTTCTAAGCAAATGGCAATAATATACTTGGATCAGTGAAATTCACCTAGGAAATGGGAGAGGTTAATGGATGGAGACGAACCAAAAGTGTCTGCGAACAATTCCAACACCAACCCAGAATCTGCTCACAAATATTTCCGTTCCTCCAGAGGCTTTATCCTCTCCACCCTGTAGCAGGGAGGGGAAGAAGGCTTTTTAATAATCAATGTCATTTAATGCCAAGGACAATCAAACAAAACTTCCCATGAAATTTTTATCACCGTTCCTTGCAATTTTTAGTCAAGAAAAACATCCCTCTATTCCTTCCCCAATGAAGCCTGGCCTCCATCCACCCACATTAATCACTTCAAAATGTCCTGAGAACTTATTTAATGTCAATGCTTAATCACTTTATTAAATGCCACTGCTCCTGAGTGTGAATATTTGTTTTTGTGTTATCTCTGACATCTTCCATAAAGCCCTAATCTAAGAACCCCAACTCTTTTCCAAAATAACATGAGTTTCCCACTGTGCACCCCATTTGTCACTTTTTGCTGTTAAGACCAAATACTACAATCTGAGGTACATTAGAAAAATAGCTCTTTCTGGTCTTATTGTCTGAAATCTATCATAGAAAATTCTTGCTACAGATTAAGCACAGCCCTTTCCAAATCCCTCCCTTATAGGGGTAACAATATTTTCTTTTCATTTTTAATTAGTATTCTTTGATCTGAGGACAGAAATTCCCATTATTAACTAGTATTCTCTGGTCTGAGAAGAAAAAGGGGCATGAAAGTTCTGGAAACTTCAGGAATGAGTGGTTACAGAGGGAAAAAGAATGAAAAACAGAGAAAAAGCTTCTGTCACCAATAGAAATGTTGCCAAAATAGAGCTTTCGCTCCATTGACTAAAACCAAAATGTTGTCCCATGACTGTCATAAGACATGTCCTGCCCACCCTCAGGAGGAAGGTAGAAACGTGGAAAGACAGCAGGTTACACAGTTGGTACAGGAAGGATCCTCTCTGGAGGGGGAGGATGGTTTCACCATAGTCGATATATTTTTTTTTTTCAGAGTTGATATTATCTTGGAGAGAAAAAGGAAACTACACTCTACTAAGTGTTTCCTATATGTTGTGAAGACAAACTCTCTGGAACAAATATTTTTGTTCCAGGGATGAAACATTGGTTCCCATGTGCAGGCCAATGCCAAGTGATTGGTAATGGCTTGTTGCAGAACTGTGTTGAGAAGGATTCTGAGACCTCATCAAGCAGAGCTGGAAAAAGCTGTGATGCATTAACAAGGTCTCTTGTGGAGAGAAAAAAGAATGTCATGACTTCCAAGTACCTGCTAACCCTGTATTGACATACCAGTTAAACCCCATGCTGCTTTGAGGAGAAGAGAAACGCAAGTAGTAGACCATCACCAAGGCCTCACCTTATAGTTCATTCAATGCTTAAATCTCCTTCCTGACGGAAACTGGAAACTGGTATTGTTGGTTGCATATATTTAAAAAGGATCTTAGAAATCCTCTGTATTTCACTCCTCACTTTATGAATAAGGAAACCAAAAGTAGAAGTGGTTTGCTTATTATATCTTTAGGTTCCAGGGTTTTTTAAATGTACCTTTCTGCAAGTAGGGTCATTTCACTGTATAAAATAAAACTGATTTCTGAGAGGGTCACTACAAAATAAAGATTTCAGAATGTTAAGTTTTTCTGTTGACATCCATTATAGCAATACATACGGCTTTCTTGATGGAGAAAAATTATTGGCTGTTGAGAGAATTATACTTATTGTTAAGGATTTAGAAATATGGGAAGAAATCACATTTTAGAAACTCAAAACTAAATATGAGACTCATAACGAAGCAGAAATCTTTTACTACAGAATGTAAACAAGGACTTGTTTTAATGCTAAGAACTTTAGTTTTTTTTCTTCATTTGGTACACAACCCTAATAAAGCATTATTATTTCATCTCCATTTAACAGGGAACATGCTGCACAGAGCTAGTCAGTACAGGGCTGAGACTTATATGCAGGCTTGTCTTATTCAATAGTTTGGGCTCTTAACTCCTCTGTTATTGCCTCCTTCTGTGACCTTTGGAAAAGAAGCAGCATCTCATCCTCTATGGAATAATAAAGAGAATTCACAAGCATTACAGAGTCTGAGAAATCCACTTACTGGGCCCAGGGAAAAAAGAAACCATCGACTGGAGAGCATGGAGGAAACACTAAATGGTGGATATGAGAAGTCAAGAGGGGGCTGGCTGTGTCTGGTGCAGACAAATCCACGATGTGATGGACAATAAACAGAATTTATCACTCTTTCATCCCCAACCACTTTAACTCATTCCTGGAAGGATGGAGGTGTGGGACATGGGGAAATACTCTAAAGAAAGGATGTCTTATCATAAAACTATAAAACTTGGGGTTCAGGTAGGTAGTATTTTTCGTTTCAACTAAGATTGGGATTTGAGGAAAGAAATTAGTTCAACAAACAGACAAGTAGTTTAATTTCTTTCTAGAACTAGATGATAGAGGAGAGATAGATACAGACAGACAGACAGACAGACATAATACATAGAGAGAGAGAGAGATAAGGAAGGTAGCTGTCTGCAAAACTAGTATTATGAGATGACATTTGGTTTTGGCTTTCTAGGTTGTGGTTTAAGATACTGAAATGTTGATCTCTTGGCAGAGAAAAGAGCACACATCCAGTATATGCAGGCTACCTAGGTGCTTATTGATTTATCAAGCAGACTTTACACAAAAATAGAGGCAGAGAAAGAAAAATTCCCAGAAATGAATCAGGGCAGCATCTATAACAAGAGAAGAAAAAATAATAGTGAGAGGGATGCCTGGTACTTCATAATGGAAATAATGGGAAGAAAAGCTGAGCATAATACTGAAAAAAAATATGTGTAGCCTTAGTACATCACACACACAGCTCCTGGGTAATAAACAAAGACAGACATCATCTCTCTGTAAAAGCTTTCTCATCAACAGCAAACATACTATTAATTCTCCTACTTTAAGAAAACCCTCCTTTTATCCCCTCATCCCCAACCCCATTTCTCTACTCCTCTTTATAGCAAAATCCCTTGAAAGAGTCACCAATTTTCCTTGCATTTTCCTCTGTACCTACTCAGTCAAACTCATACCCTTATCGGCTCACCAAAACATCAATGACCTCCACGTTATAAAATCTAAGTCAGTTTTCAGCTTACTTGAACTAAGAGCAGAGCAAATATCCAACCATATGCATAGCTATAGCCATTCGAGTTGTTAAAATACTAAACTATTCCCACACCATTGATAAATAGTCACATTTCTGAGCTCTCTGAGTGCTCCTGCCAACCATTGCTACTCCCTGGAACCCATTCATTACCTTCTCAAAATCCAGCAATTAAAGAGTTCATCCTAGGCACTGGAGGGGGCTCTAGGCCCCTGCTTCAGCACTAAGGCCAGATTCTTTTCTCATTGATCGATAGTGTAAGTGCCACTTATATTCCCCAAGGGTCCTGACTCCCTGGCATTGCCATCCTTCCAACCCCAAGCAGAGTAGCCCATGCCCTGCTCACACTGTGCACAGGCCTGAGGATCTCTGAGTGATAATGTCTGGGAGGCTCCTGGAATGCCAGCCCACCCACCATGGCTCCCGTGAGCCAACCTTAGACTCCGGCTCTAGTTGGCCCAGAGATTTGCAGGAAGTGTCCCTGGTGGCCCTGGTATTCACGTAAGAAAATGCCTAAAGCTCCATCTGGCCCCAAAAGCTCTGGCCTCGTCCTGCTGGTGCTTATCCTGGTGTCACTTTCACATGGCTACTAGGACTGTAGCCTCCATGGGACTTTGCCTCAGAAAGGATCTGGAATGCAAACTATTATATATAGGATGGAGAAACAAGGTCCTACAGTATAGCACAGGGAACTATATTCAAAATCCTGTGACAAACCATAATGGAAAATATGAAAAAGAATATATATAGGTATGGGCTTCCCTGGTGGCACAGTGGTTGAGAGTACACCTGCCGATGCAGGGGACATGGATTCGTGCCCCGGTCCAGGAAGATCCCACATGCTGCGGAGTGGCTGGGCCCGTGAGCTATGGCCGCTGAGCCTGCGCGTCCGGAGCCTGTGCTCCGCAACGGGATAGGCCACAACAGTGAGAGGCCAGCATACCACAAAAAAAAAAAAAAAAAAAATATATATATATATATATATATATATGTATAACTGAAAAAAATAATAATAAAACTGAAACTCTTTTAAAAAAAGAAAGATAGGAGATGCTGGGAGAACAGGTAATCAGGAAAGAATGGGTGGGACACTTGGGGACAGTTTGAGGTCTAGGATACCCAGAGTATAGATCACTGTTGAATTTCACCTCCATCTAATTGGATCAGCTCATTAAAATCCATCAAACACTCACCCATCCCAAGAATTAGCAGCAATAATTTTATTAATAAAAATGAGAGTAATCACAATATTTGCTTTGTCTGGTAAATATCAACTCATTTAGGTACTTAATGCTCATTATCATCTCCAGTTTTACAGATAAGATAACTGAGACACAGAGAGGTTATTTAAAACTTAAATGGCAGAACTAAGATTCAAGCTTAGTCTGGCATATAACCAATGCTCTTAACTGCTGTAGTGCTTTGTCTCTTGTTTGGCTGGAAGGATTGCGTTCCACCCAATTAAATATGACATTCCAAAATGCTTTTCTTGATTTAGTTGATAATATAGATTTTTAATACACAAAATCTCAGTAATATAAGGACTAAAACATTTAGGAGGGTAGAACATTTTTAATATAATTGCATTTCAATAGAAGCTGAGAGGATTTGGCATCATAATCTATATTATCGATGTTAATTTGACACTCTAAGTCACCAATGACTATTAATTTAGCGGGGAAGTTTTTGTGTGTTGGATTTAGTCTCTTTTATTAAAGCATAGCTCACAGACAGGGGCATCATTTAGCTAATGACAACCTCTTCAAATGAAAGATCACAACAACAATTTCTAAACGTTAACAAATGATTTGGAATTTATTGTAATAATTTGATGAACAATTTACACCATGACTATGGCACATGATGGAATTATAATATATTTAGCTTAGCTTTTTTAAGGATAAAGGGGGTTTTTCTTTTTGGTTGTTATATATGCACTTTTACATTAATTTGTTTTACCCAGGTGATCACCTCACCTTCCACATCTCCAAACCTTAGACGGCACTTGCATTCCTTGAGTCCTGCCCCCTTCAAAGTCAGCCAAGTAGCATCTTCATATCTCCCTTCCTCTGACTTCTGCTTCCACTGTCATTGTCTTTTCTGACTCTGACCCTCCTACCATCCTCGTATAAAGACCCTTGTCACTTGATCCAACCAACTTAATCCAGGATAATCTTTCCTTTTCATGATCCTTAATCACCTCTGCAAAGTCTCTTTTGCTATAAAAGATAACATGTTCACAGGTTCTGGGAATGAAATCGTGGACATCTTTGGGTGCCATTATTCAGCCAACTACAGTGATTTTCTTAGTAGACCTTCTCCAACTGAAATATTCAAGCTTACAGATCTCATTCCCCCACCAGAAAGTCCTAGCCTCCTTTTCTGCTTAATTTTTCTCCACAGCATTTATCACCACCTGACATATTGTATATTTAAAATTTGTCTGTCTAGAATAAGGGTAAGTGGACTTTGTCTCTTCTGTTCACTGCTATATGACCAGTGCCTAGAAGAGTACCTAAAAAATAATAGGAACTCAATAAATATCTGCTGAATGAGTGTGAAGGACACTTCATAAATAATAACCATGTTGGAATGAGACACAACTGAAATCTGCTAGTGAAATGTACATGCAGAAGATACTAGTGTTTGCCAATATCTAGCTCTGCCCCTGTTGGCATATAAAGGGCCACTTTCAGCTTCTTCATGGTTGATTGGGACCCTATGACTAATTCTGGCTATTGAAATGTGGCCATAAGTGATGTATGTCATATCTGGTGTGAGGTGATGGAAAGTCCATGCACTCTTCAACATTCCCTATTACCCTGTTGAGGCAACTAGGGAGCTAGTTGTTTCAGATGATGTAGATACAGATGGCAGAACATCTGACAAACTGGGTTTCTGAGTGGCTATGCCAAACAGAGCCTTCCCTTTATCCCCACCAACCAGAACAGGACATACGATGTGATCAAGAAATCAACTTTTGTTGTATTAAGACACTGAAACTTTGGATTGTTTGTTATCAGAACATAGCCTCACCCATTCCTATTAATGCAGAATTTCCTGCCAGAAATTGGGTGCCTTTGTAAAAAAAAATAATAATAATAACTCAAAATATGTTGTGGCACATGTTTCACAGTTAGATGGTCATTGGCAAGGACACTGATAACAGAGGCTAGAAAGGCTGTAAACCATGTTTTATAGTGACCAAATATTTCATAGAACTGTCATTCATGTAACTTGAGAAATAGATCATGATTTGAGTGAACCTACAGCTCTAGGGGGAAATACGTTAGAATGTTTGTTTAGTGATATTTGTCATGTTTGGCTAGGTATTATAATAAAGACATAAGCCCAGGAGAAAATTGCTTAATTTGAAAGCACAAATGAAAGGAAATTGAGAGATTTAGGAATTGGGGCTTTGCAAGGTCAAAAAAACCCAACTGCTTCTAGGTTCCAAATAGTAAAATACAAGAGTCAGAAAGCAATTTTAAGGAAGATGATAAAATCTGTCAACAGATTATAGTACCTAAGGGCAAGGATCAGATTACAGATATATTGCTCAGTAAATCTTTCTCAGCTTTATAAAATTACTCATGTCAAATATTAAGGGTAAAACTTGCCCCCAGAAGTGGAATAGAGAAAGAGAGCTTTGGGAAGGAAAATGCAAAGAAACATACCAGATATGAGAAATTTGTCCCAAAAGGAACAATGCGATCTTTCTCTTCTCTTTCCTTTCCTTGAAGAATTTGGCCCTAAAGCCAAATTGGGCAAAGGCAGGTGGACCATCCATACCTGGTGCGGGGTGGGGGCAGCCACAGTGGCCCAGAGGAGGGTACTGGAGTCTGAGCTGAATAAGGAGGGCATCTGCATAGGACAGCTGCCCAGGTCTGAGCCTGACTGTGGCGAGGAGGTTGTCCACCTGGAGGAGAGAGTGTAGGCGTCAGAGCCTCAGAATGGTGAGGAGGGTGTCCCTGTGGAGGGAAGTGTCCTGGCAAGTGGCATCAGAGCCTGAGGAGGCTGAAGAGTCTTGCTGGAGGAGTGAGCTGGCGTGGGGTATCGGAGGACACCCCTGTGGGAAGCACACACTAGCAAAGAGAGTCAGAGACCCATGGGAACCGAGGTGATCATCCGTGGTGATGGGGGAAGGGGAGTTGGCACATCAGACACAAGATGGCAAACCCTGAGCTGGGTGCAGAAGACCCCACGTGGAGGATGGCTTGTCATGGGCTTTTGGAGCCCAGAGTGAAAAGGACATTCCAAGTATGGGAGTTAGAGACCCAGCAGGGTTAAGAAGGGGTCTTTGTGGAGTGGCAGCCTAGCATGGGTATCAGCTCTTGAGTTGGCTGAGGGTGGCATCCACATGAGAAGTGCAGATCGAGTCAGGCTGTCAGAGCCTAAGTGCAGTGAGGAGGGCATTTGTGCAGGGAAGGAGCAGTAGAAATGGATGATTACCAAGGAATTGATGAAATAAGGATAATGGGAGATGGGTTTCTCATTGTCAGAGAAGGGCACTTTAAATATGAAAAGGGAGAAAATTAGAATCAGCCCTGTGATACATCATATGAGCTTGTGGAGATTTTATATATATGTTATATGTAATATTAGATAGATGATAGATAGTTGATAGATTGATAGATAGAGAGATAGAAGTAAATGTGTATGTTTGTGTGTGTGTGTGTGTGTGTGTGTGTGTGTATACATACATACACTGATTCCCTAACTCTATCCTCTGAGAGAGCTTAGGAAGAGTAACACTGCAATGAACATACCAGTGCCTAGATCATGGTTTCTATATACTCATTCTCTACCAAAAGGAACCAGGGCTCCTTGGAGAAACATCTGATTCCAGAACTGGGGCAAGAAAAGTATAAAATGAGCTTGGGTACCTTCTTGTCCTAGAAAACAAGGAATAGCTCAAAGAATCATAAAGACATGTCAAAAGAACACAGATGCCTGCTTGAAGGGGTACTTGCTGATCAAATCTAGGACAATTTAATTATCAAAATAGTAATGATGGTAATGGATTATAATTCATTAAATAAAATGGAAAACATATGTATTCTAAATACAAATTAATAAATGAATTAACTGAAAGTTTGATGACAAATGGGGTATACACATAGTTCCAAAGTACCTTCCCACAATAGTTATTAGTTACAAATGGAAAAAGAATAACTTTACAGTGGAGAAGCATGGTAGACATCAACTCATTCAAGTGATCAAAGTGAAAAAATCAAACTGTCACCCAATGGCACAAACACAGCATCATCTCTGTGATATTCTTGGCAAAATGTACAACTTGAATCTGATAATGGGGAAACATGAAACAAATGCAAATCAGGGGACACAGAACAAAGTAATCGGTCTATAATCTTCCAAAGTGTCAACGTAATGAAAATGAAGGGAAGACTGAGGAGCTGGGCCACAGTGAGGGACACTAAGAAGCTACGAGAATGAAAAACAACTCATGATTCTGAACTGAATTCTTTTCCTATAAAGGACATTTTTGAAATATCAGGCAAAATGTGAATGTGTCTGAGGTTTCTTTTTTTTTTTTTTAATTGGAGTATAGTCGCTTTACAATGTGTTCATTTCTGTTGTATAACAAAGTGAATCAGCTATATGTAAACATATATCCCCTCCCTCTTGTAGTAACATATCAAGGTTGACTTCCTGATTTTGATGATTCTATTTTGGTTACGTAGGAAAACATCCTTGTTAGTAGGAAATGCACACACAAGGGGGCGAGGGGGCATCAGATCAGCAACTTGCTGTCAAATGGCTCAGAGAAAAGAAAGTTCTTTGGGCCATATTTGCAGCTTTTCTATGTGCTTGAGATTGTTTTAAAATACAATAATAATAAGCAAAAAAAGAATTGTGAATATGGGTGTGGTTTCTGGCACATGAAGATGACTGGAATCAAATGGCAAGAAGCTCTATACGTTTTTGAAAGATTGTGAGAAATCGTTTGCTCCTGACATTTTCTAGCCAGAACATGGGCTGTGAAATCTGCATAGCCCTCATAGAGCGCCTAGTTCCCAAAGTCATCATTGGCTGTGGCTAAAGAAGAAAACAGTAAAAGGAAAATCTCCCAAAGACTAAGGCCAAAAAAGCAAAGGACTAGGAAGCTTCCAAGGTAGAAGACCCTCACAACGCCTGCCAGTGAGACTGAAGAATTCCCGTAGACCGGGGATTTCTTCCCCTTCCTGGATTTTGGGTCCATGGCAGACAGATAACTTGCCTTTCTCATTCATTATTTCCAGATAAGGAGGAGCCAGGCCTGGATCTGAAGTAAAGGCTATGATCCTTCCTGAAGAGGCCCTGGGCTTTGAGCTCAAAACCATAGCTGGCTAACATTTCAGGTTGTCTCCCTTGGGGAGGGTTGTTAGAGAAGAGTGAACTGAATATTTGGTGACTAGAAGAGAGACAGTGGTAGCCATTATTCGTATCCACCAAAATCTGACATTCCTCCCCTTCTGTGTGTACAAAACATTGCAATTATTAGCCCATGTGACTTGTGACTATTTCAGGCCAATGAAAGGTGAGCAGAAATAACACATACCACTTCTATACAGATGCAGTAAAGGGTCCAGATGCTTTGCCCCCTTCTCTCTTTCCCTGCTGTGGTGATTGAAGAAGGCATGTGCTCAGATGCTGCAGCTACAAGATGACAGATTCTCTACCAGTCTGAATCCGAGTGTCACCATGGAGTCAGACACCTAATGGAACCTAGAAATAAAGGAGGCAAATAGGGCAAGTAAAAGACTTTTGTGGGGGATTAAACCACTAAGTTTAGAGGTTGTTCATTACTATAGTGTAATCTAGCCTACATAGATACTTCATTCCTAGAAAGAACCTGGGTAGAGGGAAGGGAAAAGACATGAGCATCACTTTGAAGATAAAAGGGGTCAGAGTGATATCTTTGTGGAATACGACTATGAATCAACCAAAGAGATAGAGAATCTGGATTTTCTGATGGACATAACAATGCTAACATAGGAACAAGACATAGAAATTTGCTATCTTTAGACATAGGGTGATAAAAGAGGAAAATGCACTCTTTTGATTCCTGGCCTTTTAAATGCTTGGATTCTTGGCACCTGAAGTGGATCTCCTACTAGTTCTTGGTCTTAGGATTTCTGTCCTCTCACCCATCTCCGGTCTTGGTAACAATCCTCAAATGGTTTATATCTCTGGATTTGGCATACTGAATTTCTTACAATACTTAACTCCTACTAGGAGGTTTGCTTTTAGTTTTGTTTTTAGTTTATTTGATATTCTTGACAAAAAATTCTGGCTCAGTTAACAGAAATAAAGATACTATAATAATATCCATCATCATAACTAGTTACCCCACATAGTAGGAATACTCACTTAATGAGGTTCAGCACCCCACTGCTAAGGGTACAACATGGTTGCCAAAATTATACAAGATAGTTTGTAGTAGAAGTTCACCAAATATAGATTTTAACCAAATGCCCAAAGGTCAAGTGTGAAAACCACTATTCAGCTAAAGCCAAGCCAAATAGACATTATAGAAGGCAGTTGTGGGATGTAAAATATATTACTTTATGTGTACACAAAATTTATATTTATACAAAATCTATTATATTTTTATAATATAGAAAAAATATTATTATTGCAATTTTATCACTAAATGTAGAAGTGCAACTTGACATTTTAAGCTTATCATGTGACCACAGGAGCAGTATTTGCTTAGCGTGGTCAGCTCCTATATAGCACATTTGTGAGATAAAGTAACTCATTAAAATTGGTAAAAGAGGGCTTCCCTGGTGGGGCAGTGGTTGAGAGTCCGCCTGCCGATGCAGGGGACACGGGTTCGTGCCCTGGTCCAGGAAGGTCCCACATGCCGCGGAGTGGCTGGGCCTGTAAGCCATGGCCGCTGAGCCTGCACGTGCAGAGCATGTGCTCGGCAACGGGAGAGGCCACAACAGTGAGAGGCCCGCGTACTGCAAAAAAAAAAAAAAAAAAAAAAGGTAAAAGAACAAGAAATTGAGAGGCACCTAATTTTTCCCTAGTGTTTCCTTCTTGTATTCTACTCTATTATTCTTTATTATAACTAGTTTTTCTATGTGATTTTGGAGTTTTCTCTTCTCATGAAATTTGAAGGTCACAAAGTTGATATTCGTACTTCATTCTCACAAGACATAAAGAATTCCCAAAAGAAACTTTCCTTGAGAGAATCATGGCCTAAATGGAATTACAAAACTAAGATTTAAATATGGTTCTTAAAGTCTATTTTAATATCTAGTCATGTTATAAATATTAGAATTATGACATAATCATATTTTTATTATTCTGCTTTGTATTATTTAAATTCTTATAAATAGTTATTTGCTGACCAAGGATAACTTCCTGAAGTTACCCAGCTTCCCTTAATATTTGTATTAACTACTAACTTATATCCTTATATTTAAATATTCTTAATTATTTTTGTACAAAAACTTTGAACAGCCTTCATAATTGTTCCATTTTATAATTGCAATAATAAATATGCCTTCATAACTTTAATGGGCTGAGAATGTTCGTATATAAAATACACAAAGAGATTTTCATTCTACATAACATCTAGAATGTTCACTTACATTTAAAGGTATCAGCGAAAAATCTGAATAACATGTCAAGTTTGTATTACTCACATTGCTAAACCATTTAGACATAATAGTAAACCACAGGACGAAGCTATTATTGATCATGGACAAGTTAAAGGTGGCGAAAGTTACGTTTAAACATATATCTAGTCTACTCTAACATACAAAGGCTAAGACTAATGATGAAGCCAAGGCTGAATACCAGTTTTTTGGCCAGATTCCTAGGGTAAAGTCAAACTTTGGTGTATATCTAGTGTGTACAAATGATACTTTGAAGACAAAGTCTCTATCTAGAATTTAGAGGAAAGTGAATGCCAAAGACCACATTCACACCAGGCACAATTTAATAGGGGAAGCACTCTTGCTCTCTCAGCAAATCAGCTCATGTACAAAGGGCTCCAGGAGCAGCTAAGAAAGCAAAATCCACAGAAACAAAGAAAGGATGGAGAAACACACTCTTTCCTAGCTTTGGTAAAGAAAAATATTTACACTAACTAAATAGAAAGCATATCTAAAATGCCCAGCCAAAAAGAAAAATAAAAAGGAATAGGAACATTGTAAAGCAATTATACTCCAATAAAGATGTCTTAAAAAAAAAAAGGAAATAGATGATGAGGCAAAGGTCTGGACTATCTTTCCACCTCTGCTATGTATTGACTGTTCCACTTTAGCCCACCTAATCCACCTGAGCCTGAGCTTCCCATCTATAAATTGTAGGTAACAGTATCTACATTACCAAATTGGTAAAGGTATTAGAAAGATGAAAGTCTTGTCAATTCTAAATTTCTGCATAAAATAAATGGATTTTAAACATCCAAGTAAGCTCCTCACTAAAAACTCTTATTCTCTTCTGCTTACTCCCTCACCTTTCCAGTTTGATTGGTACTATTTCAATCATGCTTACATGTTACACTATAAAAACAATATTAGAAAATATGACCATAATTCCCATTTTACCGATAAGGAAACTGAGGCACAGAGCTAAGATTACATAGCTAGGAAGCATCATAACACATAATTTACTGACAAGATCAAATTTTCTTTAGTAATAAAAATAGTATACAAGAAGTTACTCTCTATTTTTCCCATCTCCAACCTACAGTGATATAAGGTAGCAGGCTGGTCAGGTGTGTCTGCCCTGCAGAATCAAACTTTCCCATGATCTTACTTGAGGGGCACTGAGAAGTGGGAAGCCAATTTTTGCTGCATAAGCCATGCCCTCCAGTCCAACTTATATCAGTAAAAGAGCCAATCTTTGATCTCCATCTTTCTGACTATTTTATTCCTCTCGGTTTAGAATTCAAGAGGAAAGCATAGGGGAGCAAATTATTAGAGGCCCTCAAAACCTAGACTTGTGTCCAGGATTCACTGCTCAACAGATGTGTGTGATCATGAGTTAGTGATTTAATCCATCCACAGCTCTGTTTCTTCATCCGTAAAATGGAGAAAATAAGAGAAACTACTTCAAGGATTGTTTGGCAGGATGACAAGGTATAAGCCAAAAAAAGGGTTTAGCTGAGTGACTGGCACATTTTAAGCACTCAAGAAATGTTACTATTATATTTATAATTTAATAGTTTAATTCATTTCATACTTTATTATTATAATTTTTATCTTTGCTGCAGAAACGTATTGCTCTGTTTCTTTTTTAAAAACATTCTTCCAGCCTTGATATCAGCTAACGCCCCAAACCCACTTGCACCCAATCCATGTGGAAAGGAATTTGAAGCATTAGCTGATATTGGTGAAGATGGGTTTGAGCATTAACTGATGTTGTTGGAGGTGGGATTGGGATATTACTGATATCAGCAGAGATGAGTTTGGGGCCTTGGCAGATATCAGTGCTGAAAGAACTGGTTTAAAAGGAAAACACAGCACTAAAATTCTGGGGCAAAGATCGAAATCAGACTATTGTCAGAACACAGAAAATAAGAGAAATCCAATTGTGTAAAGGAAGAAACAAGTTTTACCATGTGTATGTCTGTTCTAGGAGGGAGTGCAGGAGTCAGGGAAATCAATACCTTGCAAATTGCTAGCACTCAGAGGTTGGCAGTTTATCACTTCCAGAGAGAGAAGGGAAGAAGTAGGTTTTAGAGGCATGCTTTCCAGGAACACCACAAACAGACACAGATGGTGACCACATACGACCACTTAGATAAAGCTCAAATTCAGAGAGACAGATATTTGTAACAAAGGCCTGTAGGACAGTGTGCCATGGTTACTTTCCTGTTGCAGGTGATCACTCCAGATACCTCTTGCAAGTTTAAGCTGGAGTTTCTGCTTGATATCAGAGGAAAGTAACTGAAATATAAATGGCAACAACGATGATGATTATGACTGACAGTACCACCTAATGTTTATTGATTCCTGTGTGCCACGCTAAGCAATGTGCATTCATTATCTCATTTCATCTTCACAACAATCCTACGAGATGGAAATAATTTTAACTCCTCCATTTTTCTAAGGAGGAAACTGTGGTCACAGAAATTAAGTGGGTTTGCCTACATTCACAAAGCTAGAAACTCATAGATTTGGACTACAAACCTGGCTTATCAGTGAGGAAGAAAAATTCTCACATAAGATATAAGAAATCCTTTTGTAAAATTACAGTGATAGAAGGAAACAACTCATAAGAAGTGGATTTGGAAAGATCCCAAACAGCAGAGGTAAAAAAAGAGAAACCTTTATATTCTTATAAATATAGAGTTGAGGCTCTTTTGTAGAAGATTATTCTGAATATGCTAAAAAAAAAAGAAAAACTATACTATGCTTTTAGAAATGCCAAGAAAAGAAAAAACTTCCCAAACACCACAGGAGGATGAGACATGCAAAACTCCCTGCTACACTTCAGAGAAGCGACCATTGAATCACACAGGGACATGTGCTTATTTTTCCTGGAGCGTGTATCCAAGAGAAGCTGAAGAGTCTTAGCAACCCTATGAGGGTACAAATAACATATTCAAAAGATGATGTAATTGTGAAATGAAGCAAATGGAAGATCATGCTAACTTTCATTACTTCCTACTGACAGCCATAACTTTAAAGATGAGCAGTGTATAGGAAAGTGAATTATTAGCCACACACCTGGCATTGGCCAAAGCCTTGGTCCCCTGAACCATGACCAATGCCAGTACAATAAACATTTTGAAAGGGATTAAAAAGAAAACTAAACAAATATATAAAGCCCTGTGCTCACACACTGTGGAGGAAACAAGATGAATTAGCTTTGCCCTAAAAGTTGCTCATTACACAAGGGAGCAGTATTTGGAAGACATATCTGTAGATACATAGGGGAGTTTTAAAGTTATGATAAGAATTTACTATGTCAAATTTGTATCAGATTAAAAGATCTATGTGAAAAGATGGGTTTTTAAAAAAAAATACAAATGATCAAAATTGACCAAGGTAAGAATTATTATAGATAATCAAAACTCTGCCACTAATTCAGGTTCAGGGGATTTCTTTAAGATACGTTCTATCAAGACTTAAAATAACAAATAACTCTGGTGCTACTTAAACTATTCCAGAGCATAGTAAAAGATAAAAAATTGGAGAACGGATTGACCACAAACTCCCGTCTCCACTTCCTGACCTAAATCCTTAAAAATGTCATAAAAGATATTGTTTAAAGGAATAAATTCATAAACACACTATAAAACAAAAATGTATACCAGTGATCATGAGGAAGCCATGAAAACTAGAATATACACATGGGGTTGGATCAACAGAAGAAATCATTGTCCAAAACATATAAGAGGACTCTTAGGAAAGGTGGCAATGACTTTAGAAGTATCAATACTTCAAGTTGAAGGTGTAGACACGGGGGTCAGGAAGGATCCCTGGAGAAACACCTAGGTGATTTTGAACGTCCAGATGAGTTGACACCATAGGACAATGACATCCCATGTCCATTTATACCAAGGAACAGCCAACAGAACATTAGCCTCTGGGCTAAAACTATGAATATGGGTACCTGGGCAAGAGAGGAAGGACAACATATTAGGCTACTTGCAGCATCCAGGAAGAAGCAGGAAACCCATGTCTCCCAAATAAATATTTTTACCTCCTTGAAATATAGCCTACTGTTTCAGTACCACAATCGCTTAAGGCAGCATTGTTCACCCCCAAAATTAGCATCCACTGAAATTAGAATAGGGAAACTCTCATACAAGATGAGTATGCAGCAAAAGCACCTAAAATTCTGGAAATTCACTACATAAAACAGCACCAAATTCAACAAACAGGACACTCAAGAAGATAATGAAAGGAACCGGACATTTTTTTAAAATCAAGGTAATATTCTTAGAGGAACATGACAGAATATTATATCAATTAAATAAGAACAGGCTAAAAAATAATGAATAAAGAAATAATATTACAGAATTGCTGTAAAGACCTAATTGATGGGTGGCTTAAACAGTAGAAATTTATTTCTCAAAATTCTGGAGGCTAGATGTCCAAGGTCAAAATGTTGGCAAAGTTGGTTTCCCCTAAGGCCTCTCTGCTTGGCTTGTAGATGGCCGTCTTCTCTATGACTCTTCAAATGGTTTTACCTCTATACCAACCTGTGTCCTAGTCTCCTCTTACAAAGACATCATTCTTTATTACTGGAAAGAGTCATTAGTGTCTTTAAATCTAATCAGATCAGAGAACCTATTCCAGATACCCCAGAACCAATTCAGAAGACTCATCCTTAAGATTCTGTTCTCTAGAACCACTGTCAATACAAAAATCTGTATTAGTCAGGATTCTCCAGAGAAACAGAACCAAGAGGATGTGTATATAGCCAGAGGGAGAGAGAGAGAGATGTATTGGCTCACAATATTGTGCAGGCTTGGAACATCCAAAATCTGCAGGGTAGGCTGTCAGGCTGGAGACCCAGGGAAGAGTTGCAGTTTGAGGACAAAGGTAGTCTGCTGGAAAATTCCCACTTCTTGAGGAAAGGTCAGTCTTTTTCTATTAAGGCCTTCAAATAATTGGATGAGGCCCACCCATATTATGAAGGGTAATCTGTTTTAATCAGAGTCTACTGATTTAATGTTAATTTCATGTTAAAAATATTACAAAAAACATCTAGAATAATGTTTGACCAAATACCTGGGTACTGTGGCCTAGTCAAGCTGACACAAAATTAACCATCACAGGAACTAGTTTACCCAAAGTGTTTGACATATTAAAGAGAGTTTTATTATTCTAACATAGAGTATAGGAAAAAAATGTATAAGTACATAGAAAATTAAGCAAACAACAAAAGATAATTATCAACGTCAAAATAAATTATATACGTGATGAAAATTTAATCATAGTATACCATGTGATTCATTTATAGAAAGATTTATATAATCCTAGTATGGTAGGCAAAATTATGCCAAGCCCCTGCCCCAGATGGCCACATCTTAATCCCTGGAACCTGTGAATATATTAACTTACACTGTAAAGGGACTTATAGATGTGGTTAAGTTAAAGATCTTAAAATGGGAGATTTTCCAAGTGAGCCCAAAGTAATCAAAAGGATCCTTATAAGAGGGAGGCAGGAGGGTTGGCATGAGAGAAAATGATGGGCAACTAAAGCAAAGGTCAAAGAGTCAGAGAGATTTAAAAATGTTACACTGCTGGTCTGGAAGATGAAGGAAGGGACTATGAGCTAAGGAATGAAGATGGTCTCTAGAAGCTGGAAAACACAAGGAGCTTCCAGAAGGAACCAGCCCTGCTAACTTCTTCCCTTTACTCCAGTGAGACTGGTATTTTACTTCTGACCTACAGGATGTAAGGTAATAAATTTGTGTTCGTTTATGCCACTAGCTTCTGGTAACCTGTTACAGCAGTAATAGGAAACTAATACACCCAGTAATATGAAATCCTGAGTAATTAATCAAAATCATAGTCTTCTGAGAAGAAGAGAAGGGGAAAGATGTGTGTGTGTATGTGTGTGTGTGTGTGTGTGTGTGTATGGGAGGGCAGTAGGGTAAGAGAAATGAACACTTATCTCCCTATATAATAAGCTAATGAATATATCAAAAATAGATAATAAGTCTAGAAAGCAGAACTTAAGTAGTAAGGATGTAGGGGATTGCTCTTATGCATTACAAGCTTTGTCAGATAAATGCCATTAATCTATGTACCTATATAATTTTAATTAAAAAATTAAAATAAAACTAAATCAAAAAGGTTACCAACTTCATACTCTGAAAGAATTATTAGAGGATATACTCCAAAAGGAGAAATAAATGAATTCAGAGAAGACACAGGTTATAAGAAGCAAGGGCAAGCAAAGAAACTAAAGAAGCCTAAATGTAAAAGGTTAATAATCTATATTGAGAATCCCAGATGATCTCAATATAGATGATGGTGAAGGAAAGAAGATAGAAACAAGCCCTGCTAAGGTTCTTGGTGTTTGTTTGTTCTGGTTTTGGCAAGCCATAGATACTGATTAACTCTAGATATTAATGCCTAAATAAAAATTAAAGGTATATTAACATTTTTAGTGTTAATATTAAAATGAGAAATAGAACGCATACCTTTCAAATCTCTAGAGGAGGTTCTAGTTCTAGTATGGCTAAGTAAGCTTATAATGAGCTGATTTTCACACAAATAACTATTGTAAAATCTAGCGTGGAAGGAAGAGAAACTAAAAGTAGGCAGATTCTGGAAAGGGGTTGATATTTGAAAAGCAAGAACAGTACTGGTGTGTTTCTTGTATTCACAGCTTTGAGCCTAAGGAAAATTTTAGACTGTACTATACAGGGCATCTAAAACCCCTAAAGCAAATCTTCCACTTTTCTGACTTGAAGAGCCAGAAAAGATAGCCAATAGAAAGAAACTGGAAAGTGCGAGGAGAACCCTAGAAATAAGAGAGATAGAGGGAGATATCCCCAAATGCTGTGTACAGTCTTTAAACAAATCTCTGGCTGTCCCCAGACCATGCATGTGCAAGGCAGATTCCAAGCTGCTTAGCAAAGGATAAAGAACTGAACTGAGATTTGAACTGCTTCCCAAGGAACAGGTTTGCCGTGTGAATCCAACCAAGTCAACTGAGTGCTAAAACAATAAGAATAAATAAGCAATACTTATCAGAGGAATATAACAGAATCCATAGTCTTTACAACATAATATTTACAATATCTAGAATTCAATCCTGGACATTTCTATTCATGAAAGAACAGGAAAATGTGACTCATTTTCAGGAGGAAAAAAAAATTCAGTGGAGGCTAACCCTAAGATGACTCAGATGTTGGAATGAGCAGATTTTAAACTATTCTCAATGACATGAAGAAAAAATTCTTGCAATACATAAAAACATAGGAAATACTAGCAGAGAAATAGACACTAATTTTTAATGTAAATTTTAGAACTAAGATTTGTTTAAAAAGTCACTGATGTACTCAAAAGCAGGATGAGGATTATAGAGGAAAGTCAGTGAACTTAAAGATAAATCAATAGTTATCCAGTACATTAAAAATATTTTTTAGATGAACCAAGACTCAGGGACAGTATCATAAAGTTTAACATAGATGCAGTTGGAATCTGTCAAAAGTTCAGAAACAGTCAAGGTAAAACCAATGAATCACCAAAGTAGTAATTAGTAAAAGTTTATTATGTACACAGCAAAAAGACTGTTTGTGAACCTGGAGCATTCAAATCAAACATGGAATGAGGCTCCAGGGTAAGGAGACAGTGACTGTTTATTCTTCACAGTGATTAATTATAACATTAGAATTTTCTTAAATGATAGGGAATTGGTCAGTGGTTACCTCATATCAACAGTTTAAGTTTTGCTTATGATTTCCAAAGTCATAAACAAGAAATGACCTAGGTCAAGTTATTCTTGTAAAGTAAGCTAAATTAAATTTTGCTTGTATGACTAAAGTAGTTTTGTCTGCTCAGGGAATTTTCAAGGCTGGTCTCCATTTGCTTTTTATTTTAACAAGTCCCATAAGGAAAGGAGAGAGTGAATAAAGAAAATAAGGGGGGGGGTGGTAAAGAAATCACAACCCAAAATGTCCTAAGATTAGAAAAAGAAATAAACTTACAGATTCAAGTACTTCATAGAGCCCCAGGCAGGATAGATTTGAAAAAAACCACTCCTTAGCACATTAGAGATAAACTGCTGAAAACTAAAGATAAAGAGAACATCTTGAAAGTAGACAGAGGAAACTGACACAATACATAAAAAGTGAATAATGACTCAAATGATAGCTGACTTCTTATTGGACATAACAGAGGCCAGTAAACCGAGGAACAACATCTTTAAAATGCTTATGAATAACAACTGTCAACACAGAATTCTATACCAGTCAAAAGACATCCTTCAGGAATGAAGGTAAAGTAAAGCATATTCAGGTAAAATAAAGCATTTTCAAGTAAAGTAAGCTAAGAAAATTTGTTGTCGATACACACTGCAAGAAACATTTGTGACTTACAAGCTTTCCAGGTGATTCTGATACACATTAAAGTTTGAAAACCACTGATTTAAATGGGAATTTGGCACCACTTACGAGGTTAACACAGAAGCTCTTCACCATCCCCTTTAACTCTGAGTCCTACGATTGCATGATTTAATAACATGCAGCAAGGAATTTTGCCTGGCTGAGCTAGACCTCAGATGTTGTCGTGTGGACAAAATACTTTTGTGAGCTATGGCACAAACAATGCTGCTACAGGACCCCAGTGCAAAAGTGTAGCATAGAGTTTTAGGGTATTCTCCTGACCTGTAACCTGAAATCTAGCACAACTGCAGCAAGCCAAGGATCACTAGCTTTATTAGCATTAGGAGGAGACAGTTTCTGAAGGCAACATTACCCAGAGTGTAAAATAAAGCCATGGAAGTCCCAATGATGCTCCTTCAAGTAGCTTTGCAAGCATTGCTTGTCAGCAGGCATGAACAAAAACAGAGAGGGGTGGAAGAGGCAAACACAGAAAAGACCAGCAGATGGTTCATAGGCACACACGAGGCACCTATTTGGGGATGTTCAGAAATAGATGGGAAGACTTTTTGTTCAGAGGTAGTGCAATGGAGGATTATGAAGTTCCTGCTTGGGCTAGTACAAAGTTCAGAGGTACTTAACTATGGTAACAGGGTATGCAAGTCTCTTCATTTGGTGTAGCCAGGTAACATTTGGACTTCAAAGACCTGTGTATGGCAAAAGACTGGCCGAGTGGTAGGAAAAAGATGGTGGAAAAAGAATGCAAAGATAGACCCTAGCTGTTGGCTATACCATTACAAGCAGAAGTGAATGGAATATTTTCAATGTCAGCATGTTGAAGCTCTATGGTGTCACACACTCTGGTGGGATAAGGGGAAAGAGACTTCCACTCTGCAGTTGACTCAAGGTTGAGAGTGTAACTGGGAAGTGGGCTGTCATAATGGCATGAGAAACAGAACAGTGTTGTGGTTAAGATCTGAGTTAGGACTTGTACAGATCTGGGATTAAATCTCAGGTTACTGACTTGCCCTTCATGTGACCTTGACTATTTTATTTATCCTATTTGAATTTTCAGTTCCTCATCTGTCAAATGGAGATAATAATGGTCTCTCATCCTTAGGATTGTGTATGTTGTCTCCAACCAGTTTGACATTTTATTTTTCTAGAGGAAATTTAGGAAGTTTCTTCGTTTCTCATTTTCCCCTTCTATAGAAAGCATTGTTGATAAATTCAGAGCTACAAAGAGATGACAGCTGGGAAGAACTGGGAAGAACTTGGAACCAGTCAGGAGAGGGTTCTGAGCACAAGAGATCTACTGGAAAGGGGCAGTGTCAGCACCAAGGGGTGTCATGTTACTTGTAATTGTTCATGAAATTTCTTTCATATTTACCTATAATAAGATTCATACCATGTATTGTACACTGGAAGGAAACATACATTATCTTCCATACTGATGTTTGTACTAGTTGCCTGGATCATTTTTGTGACCCCTTCCTTGCCCCCCAAAGACTTTGTAAAGTTAGGAAATGTTTGCTTACTCACTATATTAGATGTTTTAATCCAGTTTCATAACAATCTCTCTGGGCAGGCCAAAGTAAATCACCTTATGAAGATAACTCAGATTTGGGGATATAGCTGGTACATGCCCAGGGGAATTAATAACTGCGTACAAAATCCATTGTGAGACTCTTTCCTTCTGAAGCCCTCAGGAAATCTTGCCATATGATGTAACCTTGAATTGTTCTCCCTCTTCCTGACCAAATGGATCATTTATTACTGTGTTTTTGGTAACACTTTTCCAACTCTATGCTTTCCACACTTTGGGATTTCAAAAATTAGTAATCCTTCCCTCCCTCTCCCCTTCCTTCCATGCTTTCCTTCCTTTTTTTTCTCTCCCTCCCTTCCTTTCTTCTTTTCACTTCCTTCTTTCCTTCCTTTCCTCCTCGCAATTCTTAAATAAATTGCAAATTTTCTATAAAGGTTAGGGAATGATGTGTTGTCTCATAAACAGAACTCCTTAAACTATGTAGGAAAATTAAGCTTAAATAGAAGTTTCGCAGATAAATGCAAGAACAGGGATCTTCCAGGTACAGTATATAAACAAGGGTTGAAACTGCAGACTTTCTTTCCACTTCCTTCCTATCTCCTCCTCTTTTTAATACTATCTCCTTCTAGTCAAACTTTTCCTCTATGTTGCTTGCATTTCTGGGATACCATTATTTTGTACCCTCTATTTCCTTTTTCTTTTGGCATGCCTTTCTCTTTTCTACTTAATCCTCTATCCTAATTCTATTCATGGGCAGGAAATACAGTCGTTAAAGGAAAACACTCTAAAGTCAGACCTCTCAAATCTGGTCCAAGCTACTGATCATTGCTGTGATTTGGGGCAGATTATTTAACCTCCTTCTGTGTCAGTTTTCTCATCAGTAAAATGGGATGATCTTACTACCTCCCTCAGGGGTGATTATGGGAAGAGAAATAATATCAATACTAAAAATTTTTCATAAGTGGTAGGTATGCAGTCAACTCCCCAGGCCCCCCATGGCCTGAACTCACCCTGGGCATCCTGGGCAGCCACTTGACCTTGCAGGCTTCCTCCTTTGTCAGGAACAGTGCAAAGCCATGGGGGGTCAGACACGGGGCACAGGCTCACTCATAGCTGTCACAGCCAGGCTGTCTCTAGTGTGTCACCTTCATTAGGGGAGAGCCACTCGGATACCAATGAGAAGTATGGGGCTTCCAGAAGGACCTGTGGTTGGGGGGGAGGGGATGGCATCAGAGAGGGCTGGGACCACAGACTACTTGTCTTGAGAGGTTCTCAGCCGAGGAGCAAGGCCAGGAAACTGCTTGAGAGGAGACACGTGACGTGCACGCTGTGGCCTGAGACCCCCAGCAGCCACAGCCACCGGAAGCAGGCTGAGCCCTGTGTCAGGTGGTCACATGAGGCTGGATGCACTCACTCTGCAGGCCCTCCACCAGGTCTGGGGAGGCAGAAACTGTGTGTAACTCTTCTAAACACTTTCCCTGACCAAGTGGATCCAATGGTTCTTATGGGCACTGTCACCCCTGACTCATACCTGTAGTGATGACAGAATGGGCAAAAGTCCACCCAAAGCAATGTAGAGAAGAACAAAGGCACAACCAGACAGCTCCCCCACCTCCCAGGATCCATGGCACCCAAGCTTCTTCTGCACTAAGCTGCTGCCTCCCATACCCCTGAGGAGTGACATTGTTTTCTGACTTTCAGAAAATGCTCAAAAATTTTCCATCTGCTATTGGTTCTCTTCCTTGTTTCTTAAAATTGTTATTAATTTATTCATTAAAAATATTATTTCTGCCATTTCTTTGGTTGGGTTGGGAGAGGGGTGAAAGGAAGGAAGAAGTAGTGACGTATTATTATTTATCGTACCTGCTGGCAGTGAAGACATACTGACTATAGGTGATCTAACATGAAATAGAGGTTTGACTGTATTATCTAACGTAATAAAAAAAACAATCCACAGAAGCACTAAAAGTAGTAACATAAGGAACAAATCTTACAGTGGAAGAAAGAAGCTGGAAGTGATCTAGATTCCTCATCTTTCCCAATAACAACTCAATGAATTCCATCTAATGTCAGTATAATCAATAAGAAGTATGAACTTAAATGTATGGTATACCACCTGCCAACCTAAAACAGAAATAATTAACTCTTTGGAGGGAGTGGTATTCCATGTGATACCATTCTATTGTACTTAGCCTTGTTTTAATGTATATATGTGTTATATATTTATATATATCTTTATTTCAAATTTTTTAAAAATAGGATTTGTGACATGTAATTTTTGTCACAGATAAATGAAGCCTGAACATCTCAGTTACACTAATGACTATATGTACCTATAATCACAGCAATTTCATTGGAAATTCTGCCAGATTTACTACCTTTATTGTGGATTTCAACTCACCATGAGAAAAGCAATGATGGATGTGACTTCATCCATTTCCTTGTAACAAAGGGATTATGGACCTTCATATTCTTTTTCATTTTTTATTGAACATTTTCAAACATTTATATAAATAGGTAGAATGGACTAATATAATTAATTCTCAGGTGCCTATCATCTGGTTTTAACAATGATTAGAATTTTACTACATTTTTTCCATTTATTTAGTTTTGTCCCATTTGTTTTCCAGTTGTTTTGTTTTGGCAAAAGTATTTTAAAGTAAGTGTCAGACAAATGAAACTTAATTTCCAAATGTGTATGTATGCCTCTCCTTTTTAAAACATGGCACTTCTTACTTAAGATCAATGCCATTATCATTCCCAACAAGATTTACAGTATTATCTTAGTTCTATCAAGTATCCTGTTCATATTCAAAATTCCCCAATTGTCCCCAAAACATCTTTTACAAGTTCAAGCCAGGATTCAATAAATAATCATACATTTTAATAATTGGATCTTACAACTCTTAAATTTTTCTTTCTTTAAACAGTTTTATTGATGTATAATTGGTATACAAAAAACTGTAAATATTTAATGTGTACAATTTGAGCTTGGACATATTGTGACCAAATTCTGGTCTCTGTACACCAGCACCAAATTGAATCTTGGAGACAAAGTTTTGGGTGAAGCAGAAAGGAATAGCTTTATTTCTTTGCCAGGCAAAGGGGGGCCACAGCAGGCTAATGCACTCAAAACTGTGTGTCCCAGCCCGGGGAAGGGGGCTGTTTTGAGGAGTCTTATAGTAATGGTTCAGGGAACAGGACTGTTGATTAGGATCAGGGTATGTGCAGGGCCTGCATTCCTTCCATCCAGAGATCATCTGGAGACCGTCAGGACTTGGTCTTGTGATGGGCTTCTGTGGTTCTCAAGATTATCGAACTGTGACCTTCTCTCTGGAATGAAGAATGCTTACAAAGAAGGGAGTGTAAAGGGGAGTGTTCTTAAAAGAGAAAAATACCAGGTGTGGATATGCATCTAAGCAGAAAAACAAGTCATCTTTAAAAAACAAGTCAGAGTGAATTAGATCAGAGTATAATGGGGGTTGTTTCGACTAGACTTTATAAATTTATCTGGAACAAAATGTGTAACACTCATGAAGCCATCACGAAAATCAACGTAATAAACGTATCCATCACCTCTAAAAGTTTCCTTGTGCAAATTGGTTATTTTTGTTTAGTTTGTGTTGTGTGTGTGTGTGTGTGTGTGTGTGTGTGTGTTAACATGAGATCTACTCTCTTAATTTTTTAATTGCACGTTGTAGGATTAACCATAGGCATGATATTGTACAGAAGTTCTCTGGAATTTATTCATCTGGTGTAACTGAAACTTTATACCCACTGAACAACTTCACATTGCTCCACCCCCCACCACTGGCAACCACCATTCTACATCTTAAATCTCTTTTAGTCTAGAACAGTTATCTCACAACTTCCTTTGCTTTTTTGACATTGACTTGTTGAAAAATGAGGCAGTTGTTCTGCAGAATAACCCATCTTCTGAATTTTCTTATTGCTTCCCCAAGGTGTTAGTTAATTTGTTTCATTACACTTCTAGGTTTCCTATAAACTAGAAATAGATCTGAAGGCTCAATTAGATTCTGGTTCAACATTTTGGACAAAAACACTTCATGTTGCATGACGTGTTCAGAAGGCATGTAGTTGCCTACTGTCCCGCTTGTAGTGATGCTGAGTGGGTTTGGGTGGTGGCAGGCTGGCTTCCCCATTATGTAGATGCACTTTCCTCTTACAGCCAGTAAGTAATTTGTGGGGCAATGTTTGGGCACTTTGTGAATATCTGTAATTACTTTAGCATCTATTAATAATTATTATCTAAATAGACAAATTCATTGGGAGCTTAAAAGCTGGTGATTTTCTAATTCTTTCCACATTTATTCCCTGGAACAATTCTGTTAAGTAGAACTTTCCTTCATCAGTTCAAGCTCTTTGATTTCCCTGAATATAATTCACACAGGAAAAGCAAGATGAATGCGAATTCTTTAACTTTAATTATCAACATTTAGAGTAAGGTGTTTCTGTGCTTCCTACCTCCAGTGATGATAAATGAGATTTCTTCTCTCTCTCACTCCCTCTCCCTCTGTCCCATAAACTCGGAGACTTTTATATATTCAATGTGCTTCAAACAATTGCAGTCATTCTTTTCGGAGTTCACATTGCCCCATATTTGACCAGTGAGAGCCCCTTGAATTCCTTTTCGGACCCCTAAATGGAAGGGGACCTCAGTTTTTATTGTACAATTTCTGTTTATAAAAAGAGTTAAGTATTACATGTGAAAGTTTATTCATGGCTGCTAGAAGCCTGCAAAAAAAAAATCAGGAGAGAGGTGAACTCAGAATTACCTTCCAACGTAAAAAGGATAGTGTGTGATATTGAGTGTAGGGGACTAGGAAAAGAACTGTTAAGAAATGTCAGACATTGCAGGGATGGAAAAGTATTGGATATAAGTAAATCAAAAAGCAAACACAAATAACCTCAGGACCATTTTTAGAATGTAGATAAAATTTTTAAAAGTTGGTTTTAGGCTACATTTTGACATTTACATATCCCTGTCCACCAAAAGGGAGGAGAGAGAGAGTCAGAGAGACAGAGACAAAAAGAGAGAAACAGAGAAAGAGAGGGGAGAGAGAGGGAGGAAAGGGGTGAGGGAGAGGGAGAGAGAAAGAAAGAAACAGAGGCAGACTAGCTTGGTTCTTTCAAAAGCTTTTATTGTGAGTAAAATTGCTACCAAATTCATCCATCACCTGTAACCTATCTGCAAGTCCCAACTCTGAGAGTTACCTTGCCCTTACTTTATTCCATGTCCGACTCTTGATTCATTTCTTAGTTTTGACATGGCCTTTGATTCTGTTATACTTTTTTCCACTAGTGACATCAATAAGGATTATTTCTTCTATTTTTATGGATGAAAATTTGAAGAATTATGCCACATTTCCCAGAATATTGTCTACTGTTTTGCTAATGGAGCAAGGCAATTGTCCTAAGCCAAAGTGGTTCAAGACATTGGGTATTTTATGGTGCCAGTTGTTACACGAGGTACAGCCCAACTCAAAAGCAAGAAAGCCACAAATTTAAGCCAAAATCTAAATCCAGTTACTTAATTATAAACCAAAGATTAATTGCAGGATTTAACAGCAAGTTGCCCACAATAAAGTTGGCATTAGTAAAATATTTGGACTACAAAGCAGCAAAAGATGTTAAATCCTGATGCCCACTCTTGCCTCTGAAATGTTCTCTGCCTCACAGACATGTCTGCTCTTATCTCATCTATGTCACTATTCTTAATTCTTAGACTTTATCTAAGAGGTCAGGAATGAGACTATGTCCAGGTGTGGGGTGAAGGCTGGCCATCCTGGGAGAAGATTCATTTCTCACATTAGTTACTGGGAGAAATAAAGGCTAAAAGTTGAATGCTACCCCATACTACCGGTTCCACAAAGCATCAAAATGACCATATCATAATATTTACAGAAGAACATTCTGTTTCTTAACCATTATCTCTCCTATATCTTACCCAAGGTATAAAGTCTAAGAATTAAGAATAGTGACATAGATGAGATAAGAGCAGACATGTCTGTGAGGCAGAGAACATTTCAGAGGCAAGAGTGGGCATCAGGATTTAACACCTTTTGCTGCTATAATTCAGACTTGTTTTGATTTCATCACAGCCTTTGCTTCTTAAATCGGATGAGCATGAGAGACCAAAAGAATAGAAATATTTGGCTACGATGAATCTGTTCTATTAAAATTAGGCATCATGACATATTAGAGTGTTTCTATAGTATTGTGGCCTCCTTTCCTTGAAATGATGAACCGACTAATAGATTAAAAGAAGAGCATGAGGCATAGGGGGTATCAATGAGTGTTAGTTGTTAACATTGACTTTGATGAGAAAGATAATAATAGCTTACATTGTTGAGCACTTATATTGTTCCAGACTTATTTTAGTAAATACTTTAAATCAGTTCTTGAAAGTAGATACTATTATCTGTTTTATAGATGATAAAACTGAAGTCCAGAGAGGTTAAGTAAGTTGTCCAAAGATACAGAGCTTGTAAGGGACAAAGCTGTATTCAAATTCAGACTATTCACAGCCCAGTCTCTTAAGCAGTATTTGATCAGGATTGCATTCATTTATTGGCAGATACAATCAGCATTCACTCGCTCATCCAGCAATTATATATTGAATGGCTCCTATTTCCATGCAATTGTGCCAGCCATGGTAGATACAGAGCAAAATAAGACTGGAACTCAGCCCTTAAAGTGGAATCCAGTGACTATTTTCTCTTTTGAAGGACATCCTCAGGACAACCCACCCAAAGTTTTGCGCTTGTCCTGCTCATAAGGCCCCAGCCAACTCTCTCAGACCTCAAACTTTTCCTGGGGCCCAAACACCTCCACAACAGACCCAGAAGGAGGGTCCACTGGACTCCTATCCAGTCCTGGCCTAAGCAGAGTGAGCTGTAGAGAAGATGGAGAAGGGAAGAGGAAACCTCCACCCTACTATGGGGCCAGTGGAGGAAAAGTGGGGAAGGTGTGTCCCAAATGCTGTGTGGTATGTTTGCTTGTACCTATTCTCACTCTTCCCAAATCCTTCTCTCTGAGATAATAATGTCGCATTATTTCAAATTTGCACACGAAAAAACAAGCTCGTTGATGTTAAGTGAATTTTTGAAGGTCATCCAACTAGTTAAGTAGTGATGACTTGATTTGAATTTAAGAATATTTAACCAGGGAATGATTCTCTTTCCAGTACTCCAGATGCCTCACACCTCTCAGGACTGGGCAGTGGTTGCTGGAGTCAGCTCCTACCATCTAGTGAGATCTGATGTGTGCCTTTCTTCCCAATTCTGTGCTCAGTAACATCATGCTGGTAGCTTGAAACCAGCCATGGAGGGGAGTATTTACACCACAGAAACCGGCAGATGCTACAAATCAGGGCTTTTTTGTTCTGATTGCTGGTTGTTGAACATTTACTTGCACACCAGTGGGATTTGGTAAATGGAGGACAGGTATGTGAACTAGGTCAGAAATGACTCTCCGTTGGTCTTCATGGTAGGTCCAGGGAGAGTCCAATTAAGAGGAGGGCCAGCCAGGAAGTTACCAGGTACACCAGTCTAAAAGGACTCTAAGCCAAAGGTCAGCAAATTTTTCGGTAAAGGGCCAGATGGTAACTATCTTAGGCTTTGTGGGTCATATATTCTTCTTTGTTTTATTTTTACAAACCTAAAAAGGCAAAAACCATACTTAGCCCCTGTCCCCCAGGCTGTATAAATACAGGCTGCAGGCTGGGTTTGGCTGACAGCCATCAATTTGCTGATTCCTAACCTAACAGCAGATATGCAAAAAGGCAGAACCTATTTATTTATTTCCATTCTCCTTATTGAAAGGGCTCTTTGCAGGTGGAAAGAATACTTTCACCAACTGCTTAAAGTATGGAACACCACCTACCTCCTCCCTAAGTGTATAACCTAGTGACAATGACCTGATACCAAACAGCCTTCTGAGTAGGGAAGATCTTTTCAATCACAGAGCTCTCATTTGGCTTAGTGAGATTTGCAGCTTGGGGGTCAGAGCTGAATTGCTTAAGACTATAGAAGCAGCACTGACCATTCCCTGCTTGGCCACCAGGAAGCCCTCAGCTTGCATCTCAATATATGCTGGCCAAATCCTTGAAAACTGCCGCTTACTTATTTCTCTGCCCAGGTTGTACTTTGCAGGAAGGACATATTGTGTAATATATCTGAGACCCCGATAATGAAGACAGAGATGCATAGAAGAGACAAGAAACATATACCCACCTATATTTCAGAGCATTTTTATTTCATCCCTCATCACCCCTCCCTTATTCCTAGGGTAACTTTTATGTAGGAAATGGAGTGACCTTCCTTGAGCACCAGAATTCCTTTTTTCATGAAGTGCAGTAGAAGAGGAGGCATAGACAACTAGTTTAATTGGATCCAGAGCAGGTGAGGGTAGAGACAAACTGCCTGGTGATCAGGCCCCACTAAAGCTGCTTTTCCTTGTCCTACCTGCTGATAAAACTTCCACAAGGATCATGAGTTACCTCTTTGGGGGACTGCTTCCCACAGTATCCTGTGGTGAGGACTCAGCCATGTGATAGGTTTAGATGAGAACCGAGGAGGGATACAGACAGGGCAAATGGACAAGTTAAGTGGCTTGACCTCAGGGAATAGAGTGGAGAGAGAATACTTTAGGGTGTGATTCCTAAATTAATCCCATTGCCAGATGCCAAGATGGGTATGTTACAGTGACTATTTAAAAATAGAGACTTCTGAGCATCCCCCAGGAAAAGCCTTATTTGGTTAGTCAGAATTAAGTCTGTCAATCAACGTCTTTTATAAGCTTCACAGATAGTTGTGGTACCCAAGCTCTTGGAGGAGGCGACTTTGAAAATACCCTTGTAGGAGAAAGCACTAATTCTCAGAGTGTGGCTTGTGGTAGTTTAGCAAGAGGTCAGGAGGTGTTTGAGTAGTTCTCAAAGAAAAACACTTAGATATTTTCTTTACTTATATTTCATAGATTTGAAATGAAATGCATTTTATCCTACCCCTGCTTAGGCTAGTTTGAGGTTGATTTCTATCACCCGTTTAAAGAAAATCTTGTCTAATAGAGAGGACTAAAGCCATGAAAGACTTGATATAATTATCAGGCAAAATTATGATTTTCCCCAAATTTCTCCATATTCTTAATAAAAATCTCTTACTCAAAGGTGGTGCATGAGTCATAAGGTCTGTTTGGTCACTGAATTTTGACTAATATTCAGTTAACATGGTGCAGTTTGGGATTCATGAACATATTTTTATATCATTTCAGAGTATTTTTGTTTATGTTAAATTTATATTTTATTGGTTTCTATTATATAATTTTAGATTCTCACTACACAAATAAATAACTCAAAGGTTTAAGAGTGGATTATTGAAATTAAATGTAGTGGAAAAATTAGTGACAAATACTTCAACTCAAAATAATTTTAGACATAAAGTGAAGAGCTTCTTTCCAAATATCTGCGAATGTGGTGATTTTATGCAATTAAGTAAAAAAGAAAGTACAAAAAAATACAACCACAAATCTCTGATAATTAAATTTTACAGAATCAATAATCTATTTGCCCCTTGGGTATTATTTTTATTATTTTTTATGAGACTTCATCAAATACATCTGCAGTGGGTACGAATAAAGACGCAGTTGTAGAGACTGGACTTGAGGACACGGGGAAGGGGAAAGGGGAAGCTGGGAGGAAGTGAGAGAGTGGCATGGACATATATACACTACCACACGTAAAATAGATAGCTAGTGGGAAGCAGCCACATAGCACAGGGAGATCAGCTCGGTGCTTTGTGACCACCTAGAGGGGTGGGATAGGGAGGGTGGGAGGGAGATGCAAGAGGGAGGAGATAGGGGGATATATGTTTATGTATAGCTGGTTCACTTTATTATACAACAGAAACTAACACACCATTGTAAAGCAATTATACTCCAATAAAGATGTTAAAAAAATACATCTGCAGTAAAAGAAAAATATGTTGTGTTTATATTCTTTCCTTCACTTCTAGCAATAGAATCTGGCCATAAGTGTGGGCATATGGTCTAGGCTTGATAATCAAAATCATTTATACCCTGGGCCACTGTCATTGGGTCCAACATGGACATGTGACCTAAACAGGACAACCAGAGTCTTCTCTATGTTTTTTATCTATATATAGACACTAGAAGAGGGTTCTATTCTTCTGGGATCCCAAGTCACAAGGATCATGCAACCTTTCAGCTATCACATGTAAACATCCTGCCTGAAAATGAAACCACCAGAGAAACACAGAGCCAAGAAGTGGTAAGGGAGAGACAGAGTCCTAACAATGCTCTTTAAGCATCTGGAGGCAACATTCCTCAATTTTTCTGCCTTTTCTGTACTTTTTAGTTATGAGTCAATACGTTCCTTCCCACCCTCCTTAGGCTACTTTGAGGTGGATTTCTATCACCTATATATATAAAAAAGCTCCTAACACAGAGGACTAAAGCCATTAAAGATTTTATATGATCATCAGAGAAAGCACAGTCACCTCTCTGCTAAAGCAATCAGCTTTTTTCCAGAGTAGGAACAAAATATTGCCTTCCAGTACAAACTTGATGAATTTTATCAATGAAGTCAAAGGAAAGATTAGAATTACTAAGGTATCATTCAGCATTGAACTCCTGATAATGAAAAAAGGTACATGTCAAACCACTGATGAGAAGTTTATAAAGCCAACCACAAGTTAATGACAAATATGGTTAGTGCTAAATCAGATGGAACTGTTGGCAAAATTCCTTTGTCAAATGATACTCTTGTGCAAACACAATATCAATAGCATATAATGTGAATTGTATGGTATATATTAGAACACATTTTGCTTTACAGTAAGTTGAAGTGATTGATATGTGGGGTATGATAAGCTCTTGGCATCTGTGCAGCATTTCTAAGAGGCTGAAGCACTTGATGATTTTTTGCTTCTGGTTGTCATTGAAAACGTGCTGTAGAGGAAGAATTTTCATATAAGTTATTTTGTGAGCTGTGGTGTAGAATGGAAAAGGGCATTGGGATTACTCCTACTAAGACAGCAGCTATGTGTGCAACAAGACTTTACCTGAAGCCAATTCACATGCTGCTTTACTAACAGAACAGTTTTCTTTTTTAACAATATGCCTCCTAATGTTGACTTATTATGAAAGAAAATTAAGAATTCAAGTCACTAACAGCTACTGAGCGACTGAGACTATTTCATTTTAACATGTTAAGCAAAGAAATGAACTGCTCTGGATCTCAACATTGTTTATTTGCTATGAAAGGGAAAGAACATACGTCAGATAAAAAACACATAACATTAAATTTACCACCTTAACCATTTTTAAATGTTCAGTTCAGTAGCATTAAGTATATTCACATTGTTGTATAACAGGTCTCTAGAACTTCTGTCTTGCAACACCAGAACTCTACACCCACTAAATACTGGTTCCCTCTCCTCCCACCTTGGTAACCACATTGGTACTTTCTGTTTCTATGATTTTGATTACTTTAGATACTTCATATGCGTGGAATCATACACTATGTGTCCTTTTGTGACTGGCTTATTTTACTTAGCATAATTTCTTTGAGGTTCATCCATGTTGTAGCATGTGACAGGATTTCCTTTTTTTCTTAAGACTTCCATTATGTTCCATTGCGTGTATATATCACATTATTCATTTATTTGCTGGTGCGCATTTGGATTGTTTCCACATCTTGGCTATTGTGAATAATGCTGCAATGAACGTGAGAGTGCACATATCTCTTTGAGATCCTGATTTCAGTCCTTCTGGATATAACCAGAAACAGGATCAGTGGGTCATATGGTAAACCTATTTTTAATTTTTTGAGTAACCTCCATACTGTTTTCCACAATAACTGCACCATTTTACATTCCCACTAAGAGTGCACAAGAGTTCCAACTTCTCTCTGCATCCTCACCAACACTTGTTTTGATAGTGGCCATCCTGATAGGTGTGAAGTGATGTCTCATTTTGGTTTTGATTTGCATTTCCCTAATGATCACTGATGTTGAGCATCTTTTCATATGCTTATTGGACATTCGTATATATTCTTTGGAGAAATATCTATTCGATTCCTTTGCCCATTATTTTTCTCTGATGCATGTCACTAACCTGGTGACTGACTATGCCATGAGGGCCACAGCCAGTGAATAAGGTCAGCAGCTACTCTTTGAGGACTCTAGCACACTAAGACAATGGCTGATACCCAAGCGTGACTCTAGCCTCGATCCTTTGCCCGCTTTATAATCAGGGTTGTTTTTTTTTTTTTTTTGAGTTGTAGCTATTCCTTATATATTGTGGATATTAATCTTTGTCAGATGTGTGATTTACAATTATTTTCTCCCATTCTTTAGACTATCTTTTCATGCATTGTTTCCTTTGGCATGCATAAGTTTTTAAGTTCATGGTATAGTCCCATTTGTCTGTTTATTTTGTTATTTGTGCTTTTTGTGTCACATCAAAGAAATCATTGGCAAATCTAAAGTCCTAAAGATTTCCCCTATGTTTTCTTCTAGAAGGTTAATAGTTTAGGTCTTTAATCAATTTTGAGTTAATTTTTGTATGCAGTGTAAGGTAAGGGTCCAACTTCATTGTGTTGTATGTGGACATCCAGTTTCCACAACACCCTTGGTGTTCTTTCCCTACTGTTTAGGCTTGGCACCCTTGGTAAAAATCATTTGGCCATATATGCAAGGGATTATTTCTATACTCTCTATCCTGTTCCATTGGCTTATATATCTATCTTTATGCCAGTACCACACCACCTTAATTATTACTGCTTTGTAGTATCATTTTGAAATCAGGAAGTCTGAGTCTTCCAACTTTTTTTTTTTGCAAGATTGTTTTGGCTATTCAGGGTCCCTTGAGATTCCATATGAATTTTAGAATTTTTTTCTATCTCCACAAAAAAATACCATTGGAATTTTGATAAGTATTGCATTGAGTCTGTAGATTGCATTGGGAAGTATGAACATTTTGATATTAAGTTTTCCAATCCACAAGTATGCAATGCCTTTCCATTTATCTGTAACCTCTTTGAATTTTTTTTAACAATGTTTTTTATTTTTTAGTGTACAAGTCTTTCACCTCCTTGATTAAGTTTGTTCCAAAATATTTAATTCCTTTTTGAGTCTATAGTAAATAGGACTGTTTTCTTTTTGCGGGGGGGTTCGCGGGCCTCTCACTGTTGTGGCCTCTCCCGTTGTGGAGCACAGGCTCCGGACGTGCAGGCTCTGCGGCCGTGGCTCACGAGCCCAGCCGCTCTGCGGCATGCAGGATCTTCCCGGACCGAGGCACGAACCTGCATCCCCTGCATCAGCAGGCAGACTCTCAATCACTGCACCACCAGGAAAGCCTGCAACTGATTTTTGAGTGTTGATTTTTGTATACTACAACTTTGCTGAATTTGTTTATTAGTTCTAACAGGTATTTTTGTAGAATCTTTAGGATTTTCTATATATAAGATCATGTCATCTGGAAATGGAGATAATTTTGTTTCTTCTTTCCCAATTTGTATGCCTTTTATTTCTTTTTCTTATCTAATAGCTCTGACTAGAATGTCCTATACTATGTTGAATCTTTGCCTTGTTCCTGATTCTAGAGGAAAAGCTTTCAGTCTTTCCATGTTGAATATGGTGTTAGCTGTGGGCTTTTCAAATATGGCTTTTATTATGTTGAAGTAGTTTCCTTCTATTCCTAGTTTGTTTAATGTTTTTATCATGAAATGGTGTTGAATTCTGTCAAATATTTTTTCTGCACTGATTGAGAAAATCAAGTTTTTATCAATGTGGTACATTACACTGATTGATTTTTGTATGTTGAACTATCCTTGTTTCCAGATATAAATGATGTATGATCATGATGTATGATTCTTTTAATATGCTGTTGAATTCGGTTTGCTACTACTGTGTTTAGGATTTTTGTATTACTGTTCATCAAGGATATTGATCTGTAGTGGTTTCTGTTGTCATTGTTGTTGTTGTCTCTTTGTCTGGTTTTGGTATCTGGTAATGTTGGCTTCATTGAACACTCAGAGGGAATGTTCCCTCCTCTTTTATACTTTGGGACGATTTGAGAAGGATTGGTATTATTTCTTCTTTAAATCTTTGGTAGAATTCTCCAGTTAAGCCATCTTGTCCTGGGCTTCTCTTTGTTGAGAAGTTTTTCATTAGTGCTTTAAAGAACTGTTTGTGTTCAGCGTAGTTACAGGTCTGTTCAGATTTATTATTTCTTCATGATTCAGTCTTGGTAGGTTGTATGTTTCTAGGGATTTATTTATTTCTTCTAGGTTGTCCAACTTGTTGGTTGATGATTGTTCATAGCAGTCTCATAATCTTTTTTATTTCTGTAACATCAGTTGTAGTGTCCTCTCTTTCCTTTCTAACTTCATTTGATTCTTCTTTTTTTCTTAGTCTAGCTAAGCACTTTTCAACTTTTTTGATATTTTCAAAAAAAAATCAACTCTTGCTTTTGTTGATTTTTTCTCTATTGTTTTCCTTTTACCTCTTTCATTTATCTCTGCTCTAGTCCTTATGCTTTTCTTTCTTCTACTCACTTTGGGTTTAGTTTGTTGATTTGAGAACTTCCTTCTTATTTTAGTGTAAATATTTACCACAATAAACTTCTCTCTTAGCACTGCTTTCACTGTATTGCATAAGTTTTGACATATAGTGGTTTCTATTTCACTTGCCTCCAAATATTTTCTAAATCCCCTTGTGATTTCTTCTTTGATCCAGTAATCGTTTGAGTCCATTGTTTAAACTACAATGAGGTATCATCTCACACCGGTCAGAATGGCCATCATCGAAAAAGCTAGAAACAATAAATGCTTGAGAGGGTGTGGAGAAAAGGGAACACTCTTGCACTGTTGGTGGGAATGTAAATTGATATACCCACTATGGAGAACAGTATGAAGGTTCCTTAAAAACCTAAAAATAGAACTATCATACAACCCAGCCATTCCACTACTGGGCATATACCCTGAGAAAACCATAATTCAAAAAGAGTCATGTACCAAAATGTTAACTGCAGCTCTATTTACAATAGCCAGGACATGGAAGCAACCTAAGTGTCCAGCAACAGATGAATGGATAAAGAAGATGTGGCACATATATACAATGGAATATTACTCAGCCATAAAAAGGAATGAAACTGAGTTATTTGTAGTGAGGTAGATGGACATAGAGACTGTCATACAGAGTGAAGTAAGTCAGAAAGGGAAAAACAAATACCATATGCTAACATATATATATGGAATCTAAAAAATAAAAGAAAGAAAGAAAGAAAATGGTCAGAAGAACCTAGGGGCAAGACAGGAATAAAGATGCAGACCTAAGAAAGAATGGGCTTGAGGATATGGGGAGGGGGAAGGGTAAGCTGTGACAAAGTGAAAGAGTGGCATGGACATATATACACTATCAAACGTAAAATAGATAGCTAGTGGGAAGCAGCTGCATAGCACAGGGAGATCAGCTCAGTGCTTTGTGACCACCTAGAGTGGTGGGATAGGGAGAGTGGGAGGGAGGGAGATGCAAGAGGAAAGAGATATGGGGACATATATATATGTATAACTGATTCACTTTGTTATAAAGCAGAAACTGACACACCATTGTAAAGCAATTATACTCTAATAAAGATGTTAAAAAATAAGTCCACTGTTTAATTTCCATGTATTTGTGAATTTTCCTGTTTTCCTTTTGTTATTGATTTCTAGTTTCATTCCTTGTACATACATGGGCTTTTGAAAGAGACTTGATAATACCAGTAAAGAACATCTTTACATTTCAAATGGCTTGCACAAGTCTTGTAAATACACAAGCAACATAGTCAATATCTGTAATAATCTGAGGCTATCACTTCAAGGCCAAAGAATTATGAACTATATAGATACCAGGATTTCTTTAAAAGACTGAACCAGAAGAAAATGGCTTAAAAGTCAAGAGTTTGACACTTAGCAACATTTAATAATTCTTTTACTCACCGTAAAAAACGACAATATATCATTGGCCTTATTATTAAAAACACATTCAAATACTACAACAAAACGTTAAAAAATAGTCTCCAGAAACAAATGTAAGTAAATATTGTGCTGTCAGTACAGTACCACTAGCCACATGTGGCTACTGAACATGAAATATGATTAGTGCAACCAAGGAAATGATTTTTAATTTAATTTAATTTTAATTTAAACAGCCACATGTGACTAATGGCTATAATATTGTACAGTTCAGCTTTAGAACAAGTGAAGTAATAGACCCTCATTTTTCGATGCTTATTTATCACATTTAAATTAGAGCATTCAATTTGTTGAGGAGAGAGATGGGGTAGAAACATGCTGTGGAATGACACAGACACACTTCAGTGCAATCAGAGAAGAGTAATGGTAACAAAACTGGAAACTCTATCAACTCAGAACTAGGTTAAACAAACTTAAGGTAACTTTGGTGGGACAATGATAAGTCATATAAGCATTTAAGAGTGCAATGATTGGAAGAACGATTAGGTTTATTTTGAAAGTTTCCTGGGCGAAGAATTAGAACCAAAAGAAAAGATTTCTAATGTGTGTTCCCTTATTTAGAGGAGCCTCGTCCTAAGCTGTATGGATTGACCTTTATACTGATGTTACAGTGCTATAATTTCACTTCCTCTCCCTAAGAAACACAGTCCAAACAAAGAAATCACCCTGGAGTAACAATATTTCCACTCATGTGACCTCAAGTATATTAATAGAAATGGAGGATACTTTTATTCTGAGAGGACAGTTTAGAGACAAAGCTTATAAAGTCATTTGAGGTCCTCTGGAGGGGATCTCATCTCATACTTTTAAGATCAGCAAGAACCAGGGTTGTAGGGTCTGTACATTAACATAATACTAGTTGGTTTGTCTCAATGAGTTTGTGGGTTTGGACTGTGATTCCTGATTTTACTGAAATCTAGAGAAAAACTGTTTACCAAATTTCAAATAATTATCTTAAGCACAAAGACTGTTATTATGATTTCACTAAGTTTTCTCCTACATTTCACATTTTCTGTAAACTTGAATCATTTAGACTGCTCCTTTCCAGGCCTTACATTTCTTAAAATCAAACTATGAATGATGATGTTTTGCTGTTCTGTCATCATACTCAGTACTGGAAACAATCTTACAAATTTGGTTTCCTCTTCATAGTAGCATTATTCACAATATGCAAAAGATGGAAACAACCCAAGTGTCCATCAACAGATGAATGGATAAACAAAATGTGATATACACATAATGCAATGGAATATTATTCAGCTTTAAAAAAGGAAGGGAATTCTGACATAGGCTACAACGTGGATGAACCTTAAAGACATTATACTAAGTGGAATAAGCCAGTACAAAGGACAAATACTATACAATTCCACTTATAGGAGCTACCTAGAATGGTTTAATTCATAAAGACAGAAAGTAGAATGGTGGTTGCCTGGGGGGAGGGGAATTATTGTTCAATGGATACGAAGTTTCTGTTTGGGATGATGAAAAATTCTGGGGATAGATCAAGATGGTGGTTGCACAATATTGTGAATGTCATTAATGCCACTGAATTGTACACTTAAAATGGTTTAAATGGTAATTTTTTATGTTACGCATATTTTAACAGAAATTATTTTTATTTTCTTTCCTCCTACCTTGGATTTCATTAAACCATCCTTACAGTATAAGTGAGGTCATCTATAGGGAATGGCTGGTACTAGCTTTTTTTGTATTTTTCCTCTAGCAAATGTAGTTTAAGAACATGTTAATCTGATTTCCAATCACATAATCAGGTGGATGAACATTATCAGTGTTATATGCAATAGTCATGTCCCAGGCATCAATAATACCCACGTTGAAATCCACAAAAACATCCCTCATGATAAGATTCTGAATATAACCATGAAAGTCACTAAACATCTCTGCATTTTGAGACATCCCCCTGGTGTTTTCAGTTTTCAGGATCTCTGGGCTTCACAAGAATAGATGTTCAATGGCCTTTTGAACATTGATGGCCCTACAGATAAAGATTTTGATGGGGAGGGTCCTGAAGTGCTGACCGAGAGTGATGACAATGGCTGTGTCATTGTCTCCTGCTACCCGGTCAATTTCCCATGGGATATAATTTTCATCCTTCACTGAGAACAGATTTTTGGTAATAAATGGATAACCATGCTTTTTCCACTGAATCAAAATATGTCTTTCAGCATCAAGAAGCACATGTGTTTTAAAGATCCCAGCTCCATGATGATCAAAACATTTTAAGGCTGACGGGAAAAAAAATCAATAAATCTTTTAGCAAAAGGAAAATAATGATATAATTTTTAATGCACGTATTTGTAAAATTCTAGCCAAGATCACTTCTAACTCTAAGAGCACTGCTGCCTGTGGGGGGAAGGGAACTTTAACAGATGCATTCAAATCTTAACAAAATTTTGAACTTATTATCAGCATAGAGAAAGAGGAAGAAAATGTTAATATTTGTGAATGAAGAAAATAAATTTTAACTTTTTATTAAAAGCCCAAATCCAAATATTTGGCAAATTTTGAAAAATAATAAATGTCAGAAAAGGGAAGCAAAGAATTCTACTATAAAAATAACCTCTGAAGGCAACTATAGTTTCAAAATAAAAATAAAATACATACTTTTTAACCACTTTTGGTAAGTAGTGAATCCACTGACGCAGTGTTGAATCTCCCATGAGGTAAATAAGTTTTCTCTTCAAGCAGTCATTTATATTTTTTGTTTCATTTAACTCGATCTGTTTGCAAAATGCTGCAATCCACCTTCTTTTTACAGTATAACCGCTACCACTGGGAAAAGTCATCTTCCTGCCAAGCTGACATTTTGCTTCTATGTTCTCACTCTCTGGCAATAAAAACTCCCACAGTCAGCAACTTTTATTATCACAAATTATTTCAGAAACACTTTCCTCATTTTCTTCCTCTTTTTCCCCTTTTCCCTCCACCCTTCTCTGTCTCTGCCATCCTCTCTTTCCAAGTATTTGTTTAATAAGTTCATGTTAAGGGATGAGTTAAAATGTCTCACTTTTGAATAACCCCAATAATGAATGGTATTTCCTAGACTGGGGTTAAATTTTTTTCTTTGTGCATTTGCAATGTTTCCCAGGGCTTCATCTTGTCCCTAATGTCACTCAGTTGTGAGACAGCTAGCCAAAATCAGGGGGAAATGTGTGGTGGCAAAAGAGCAGGACTCAGTAGCCCAGCTGAATATCATACCCATGACACTGGCCGGGGGGGACTGGACATCTTCTCCTCCTCAAACTCCTTATCCATGGAGAAAGCTTGAACACCTTTACAAAATGACTATTACACGTTGTTTATTTTGTATGTATCAGAACCATGTTTTCTAGTTAATAGGAAAACTCCTTCAATGTTTCTTTCTTGTGCCCAGAACTGAACTTAATATTCTGTGTGGTCTGATTAGTGCAGAAAAAGAGAGAAACATTATCTGCTTATTCTGAATATTCCACTTTGAAGTGGCCTAAGCTGAATTCACTGACTCGTACCAAGCTTTCCATCCATGTGTGGCTCAGGCCATTTTTTATTTTGCCACTTTAAAAACACATCTTTTTGTCATCTACCTACATTGTTCAGATTTGGGGTATATGTTTAGGGACTTAAGTTTATCCATATCGAATTATATCAGGTTTATAAAAGGCTCCTAAAATAAGTCTGGCACTGTCTTATAAGAAACTGCCTGACTTTACTAGAAATTACTGTCCAGGCAAGAGAGAAACCACAGGGGTGTTAAGAGGACTCAAGTGGCTTCAAGGGTCAAAGAACTTTCTTTGGTGTAAATGCTGGGTATGGACAATGGTTGCCATGGCAGAGAAGGGATCTGTCTTTCCCATAGACCGTGAGCTTTAGGTCTGGGTTCCTGATCCATTTATATCTCCACAGGATTTAGCAAAGTTCTCTGCCTATAGTAGGTCCTCAATAAACATGTGCTAAATATATGAGAAAAGGGCAATGGATAAATGCATACCCCATTGACTGTTAAAACAGAAGTAATTTGCTTTTCTGAAGTTGACTTTACTTTCAGGATAGCAGAAACATCACTTTGATAAATGAGATGGCTTTGTATTGCCCACTGAAGTTTATGTGATAAAATTTAAAATATTCACAGGAATTGCTAGTTCATAGAACTTTAACTGAGATGGTTTGGCTGAAAGAGAGATTTTCTAGCTCTGTAGTTCATTTGAGACATTTTCACCAGTATCCAATTATTGGCTTTTCAGGAACAAATCCCAAATTGAAATACAAGTACAAATAACCGGTACATTTTGAGAGAAGGCAGCTGAAATGAAGGGTTACCTAGCCTTTTATATCTGACTCAAGATGAAAATTGGTTTAAATTGATATGAAAATATTTCCAAGAATAAAACCCCTTCTGCAAAACCCAAGATGATTAATACTATTTATTTCAGGAAATGAAAGATTGAAATGGTTAATGTTCAAGAAATAGCTCTTGGAGGGGGGACCTTGAAGATGGCGGAAGAGTAAGACGCGGAGATCGCCTTCCTCCCCACGGATACACCAGAAATACATCCACACGTGGAACAACTCCTACAGAACTCCTACTGAAGGCTGGCAGAAGACCTCAGACCTCCCAAAAGGCAAGAAACTCCCCACGTAACTGGGTAGGGCAAAAGAAAAAACAGAGACAAAAGAATAAGGACGGCACCTGCACCAGTGGGAGGGAGCTGTGAAGGAGGAAAAGTTTCCACACACTAGGAAGCCCCTCCGCGGGCGGAGACTGCGGGAGGCAGAGTGGGGAGTTTCGGGACCGCGGAGTAGTGCACAGCGACGGGTGCGGAGGGCAAAGCGGGGAGATTCCTGCACAGACGATCGGTGCCGACCGGCACGCACCAGCCCGAGTGGCTTGTCTGCTCACCCGCCGGGGCGGGCGGGGCTGCGAGCTGAGGCTCGGGTTTTGGTTTTGGACGGAGCTCAGGGAGAGGACTGGGGTTGGCGGCTTGAACATAGCCTGAAGGGGTTAGTGCACCACGACTAGCCGGGAGGGAGTTCGGGGAAAAGCCTGCACCGGCCGAAGAGGCAAGAGACTTTTTCTTCCCTCTTTGTCTCCTGGTGCGCGAGGAGAGGGGTTTAAGAGCGCTGCTTAAAGGAACTCCAGAGACGGGCGCGAGCCGCGGCTAAAAGCGCGAACCCCAGAGACGGGCGCGAGCCGCGGCTGAGGGCGCGAGCCCCCGAGACGGGCGCGAGCCGCGGCTGAAAGCGCAAACCCCAGAGACGGGCGCGAGCCGCGGCTGAGGGCGCGAGCCCCCGAGACGGGCGCGAGCCGCGGCTAAAACCGCGGACCCCAGAGACGGGCGGGAGACGCTAAGGCTGCTGCTGCCGCCACCAAGGGGCCTGTGTGCGAGCACAGGTCACTCTCCACACCCCTCTTCCGCGGAGCCTGTGCAGCCCGCCACTGCCAGGTTCCCGGGATCCAGGGACAACTTCCCCGGGACAGCGCACGGCGGGCCTCAGGCTGGTGCAACGTCACGCCGGCCTCTGCCGCAACGTCACGCTGCCTCTGCCGCCGCAGGCCGGCCCCGCACGCAGTGCCCCTCCTTCCCCCATCCCCCAACCCCCGGCCTGAGTGAGCCGGAGGCCCCGAATCGGCGGCTCCTTTAACCCCGTCCTGTCTGAGCGAAAAAACAGACGCCCTCCAGCGACCTACACGCAGAGGCAGGGCCAAATCCAAAGCTGAGCTCCTGTGAGCTGTGAAAACAAAGAAGAGAAAGGGAAATCTCTCCCAGCAGCCACAGAAGCAGCGGATTAAAGCTCCACAATCAACTTGATATACCCTGCATCTGTGGAATACCTGAATAGACAAGGAATGATCCCAAATTGAAGAGGTGGAATTTAGGAGCGAAATCTATGATTTTTTTCCCTTTTCCTCTTTTTGTGAAGGTGTACGTGTATGCTCCTGTGTGACATCTAGTCTGTATACTCTAGCTTCCACCATTTGTCCTAGGGCTCTATCCGTCCATGACTTTTTTTTAAAAATTCTTTTTCTTAATAATTAAGTTTAATTGTAATAACTTTATTATACTTTACCTTCGTTCTTTCTTTCCTTCCTTCCCTCCCTCCTTTAGACAACGAATCACCCCAAATTGAGGAGGTGGTCTCAGGGAGCAGGATTTATGATTTTTCCCCCTTTACCTCTTTTTGTGAAGGTGTATGTGTATGCTTCTGTGTAAGATTTTCTCTGTATAGCTTTGCTTCCAACATTTGTCCTAAGGTTCTATCCGTCCCTTTTTTTTTTTCTAAATATTTTTTAATTCAATAACTATATTATACTTTATTTTATTTTTACTGTATCATCTTTCTTTCTGTCTTTTTTTCCTTCTTTCCCTCCTTCCTTCCTTCCTTCCTTCCTCCCTCCCTCTCTCCCTCCCTCCTTTCTTTCCTTCTTTGCTTCTTTCTTCCTTCCTTCCTTTCCTCCTTTCCTTCTTTCTTTCCTCATACTTCTACTAATTCTCTCTACTTTTTCTCCCTTTTATTCTGAGCCGTGTGGATGAAAGGCTCTTGGTGCTCCAGCCAGGAGTCAGGGCTCTGCCTCTGAGGTAGGAGAGCCAACTTCAGGTCACTGGTCAACAAGAGACCTCCCAGCTCCACATAATATTAAACAGCGGAAATCTCCCAGAGACCTCCATCTTAACACCAGCACCCAGCTTCACTCAACGACCAGCAAGCCACAGTGCTGGACAACCTATGCCAAACAACTAGCAAAACAGGAACACAACCCCACCCATTAGCAGAGAGGCTGCCTAAAATCATAATAAGGCCACAGACACCCCAAAACACACCACCAGACGTGAACCTGCCCACTAGAGAGACAAGATCCAGCCTCATCCAGCACAACACAGGCACTAGTCCCCTCCACCAGGAAGCCTACACAACCCACTGAAACAACCTTAGCCACTGGAGACAGACATCAAAAACAACGGGAACTACGAAAGTGCAGCCTGCAAAAAGGAGACCCCAAACACAGTAAGATAAGCAAAATGAGAAGACAGAAAAACACACAGCAGATGAAGGAGCAAGATAAAAACCCACCAGACCTAACAAATGAAGAGGAAATAGGCAATCTACCTGAAAAAGAATTCAGAATAATGATAGTAAGGATGATCCGAAATCTTGGAAGTAGAATGGACAAAATGCAAGAAACAGTTAACAAGGACCTACAAGAACTAAAGATGAAACAAGCAACGATGAACAATGCAATAAATGAAATTAAAATCACTCTAGATAGGATCAATAGCAGAATAACTGAGGCAGAAGAACGGATAAGTGACCTGGAAGATAAAGTAGTGGAAATAACTACTGCAGAGCAGAATAAAGAAAAAAGAATGAAAAGAACTGAGGACAGTCTCAGAGACCTCTGGGACAACATGAAACGCACCAACATTCGAATTATAGGGGTTCCAGAAGAAGAAGAAAGAAAGAAAGGGACTGAGAAAATATTTGAAGAGATTATAGTTGAAAACTTCCCTAATATGGGAAAGGAAATAGTTAATCAAGTCCAGGAAGCACAGAGGGTCCCATACAGGATAAATACAAGGAGAAACACGCCAAGACACATATTAATCAAACTGTCAAAAATTAAATACAAAGAAAGCATATTAAAAGCAGCAAGGGAAAAACAACAAATAACACACAAGGGAATCCCCATAAGGTTAACAGCTGATCTCTCAGCAGAAACCCTACAAGCCAGAAGGGAGTGGCAGGACATACTGAAAGTGATGAAGGAGAATAGCCTGAAACCAAGACTACTCTACCCAGCAAGGATCTCATTCACATTTGATGGAGAAATTAAAACCTTTACAGACAAGCAAAAGCTGAGAGAGTTCAGCACCACCAAACCAGCTTTACAACAAATGCTAAAGGAACTTCTCTAGACACGAAACACAAGAGAAGGAAATGACCTATAGTAGCGAACCCAAAACAGTATATAAAATGGAAATAGGAACATACATATCAATAATTACCTTAAATGTAAATGGACTAAATGCTCCCACCAAAAGACACAGATTGGCTGAATGGATACAAAAACAAGACCCTTATATATGCTGTCTACAAGAGACCCACTTCAGAACTAGAGACACATACAGACTGAAAGTAAGGGGATGGAAAAAGATATTCCATGCAAATGGAAACCAAAAGAAAGCTGGAGTAGCAATTCTCATATCAGACAAAATAGACTTTAAAATAAGGACTATTAAAAGGGACAAAGAAGGACACTACATAATGATCAAGGGATCGATCCAAGAAGAAGATATAACAATTGTAAATATTTATGCACCCAACATAGGAGCACCTCAATACATAAGGCAAATACTAACAACCATAAAAGGGGAGATCAACAGTAACACATTCATAGTAGGGGACTTTAACACCCCACTTTCACCCATGGACAGATCATCCAAAATGAAAATAAATAAGGAAACACAAGCTTTAAATGATACATTAAACAAGATGGACTTAATTGATGTTTATAGGACACTCCATCCAAAAACAACAGAATACACATTTTTCTCAAGTGCTCATGGAACATTCTCCAGGATAGATCATATCTTGGGTCACAAATCAAGCCTTGGTAAATTTAAGAAAACTGAAATTGTATCAAGTATCTTTTCCGACCACAACGCCATGAGACTAGATATCAATTACAGGAAAAGATCTGTAAAAAATACAAACACATGGAGGCTAAACAATACACTACTTAATAATGAAGTGATCACTGAAGAAATCAAAGAGGAAATAAAAAAATACCTAGAAACAAATGACAATGGAGACACAACGACCCAAAACCTATGGGATGCAGCAAAAGCAGTTCTAAGGGGGAAGTTTATAGCAATACAAGCCCACCTTAAGAAGCAGGAAACATCTCGAATAAACAACCTAACCTTGCACCTCAAGCAATTAGAGAAAGAAGAACAAAAAAACCCCAAAGCTAGCAGAAGGAAAGAAATCATAAAAATCAGATCAGAAATAAATGAAAAAGAAATGAAGGAAACAATAGCAAAGATCAATAAAACTAAAAGCTGGTTCTTTGAGAAGATAAACAAAATAGATAAACCACTAGCCAGACTCATCAAGAAAAAAAGGGAGAAGACTCAAATCAATAGAATTAGAAATGAAAAAGGAGAAGTAACAACTGACACTGCAGAAATAAAAAAAATCATGAGAGATTACTACAAGCAACTCTATGCCAATAAAATGGACAATCTGGAAGAAATGGACAAATTCTTAGAAATGCACAACCTGCCAAGACTGAATCAGGAAGAAATAGAAAATATGAACAGACCAATCACAAGCACTGAAATTGAAACTGTGATTAAAAACCTTCCAACAAACAAAAGCCCAGGACCAGATGGCTTCACAGGTGAATTCTATCAAACGTTTAGAGAAGAGCTAACACCTATCCTTCTCAAACTCTTCCAAAATATAGCAGAGGGAGGAACACTCCCAAATTCCTTCTACGAAGCCACCATCACCTTGATACCAAAACCAGACAAGGATGTCACAAAGAAAGAAAACTACAGGCCAATATCACTGATGAACATAGATGCAAAAATCCTCAACAAAATACTAGCAAACAGAATCCAACAGCACATTAAAAGGATCATACACCATGATCAAGTGGGGTTTATTCCAGGAATGCAAGGATTCTTCAATATACGCAAATCTATCAATGTGATAAACTATATTAACAAATTGAAGGAGAAAAACCATATGATCATCTCAATAGATGCAGAGAAAGCTTTCGACAAAATTCAACACCCATTTATGATAAAAACCCTCCAGAAAGTAGGCATAGAGGGAACTTTCCTAAACATAATAAAAGCCATATATGACAAGCCCACAGCAAACATCATCCTCAATGGTGAAAAACTGAAAGCATTTCCACTAAGATCAGGAACAAGACAAGGTTGCCCACTCTCACCACTCTTATTCAACATAGTTTTGGAAGTTTTAGCCACAGCAATCAGAGAAGAAAAGGAAATAAAAGGAATCCAAATCGGAAAAGAAGAAGTAAAGCTGTCACTGTTTGCAGATGACATGATACTATACATAGAGAATCCTAAAGATGCTACCAGAAAACTACTAGAGCTAATCAATGAATTTGGTAAAGTAGCAGGATACAAAATTAATGCACAGAAATCTCTGGCATTCCTATATACTAATGATGAAAAATCTGAAAGTGAAATCAAGAAAACACTCCCATTTACCATTGCAACAAAAAGAATAAAATATCTAGGAATAAACCTACCCAAGGATACGAAAGACCTGTATGCAGAAAATTATAAGACACTGATGAAAGAAATTAAAGATGATACAAATAGATGGAGAGATATACCATGTTCTTGGATGGGAAGAATCAACATTGTGAAAATGACTCTACTACCCAAAGCAATCTACAGATTCAATGCAATCCCTATCAAACTACCACTGGCATTTTTCACAGAACTAGAACAAAAAATTTCGCAATTTGTATGGAAACACAAAAGACCCCGAATAGCCAAAGCAATCTTTAGAACGAAAAAAGGAGCTGGAGGAATAAGGCTCCCTGACTTCAGACTATATTACAAAGCAACAGTAATCAAGACAGTATGGTACTGGCACAAAAACAGAAAGACAGATCAGTGGAACAGGATAGAAAGCCCAGAGATAAACCCACGCACATATGGACACCTTATCTTTGATAAAGGAGGCAGGAATGTACAGTGGAGAAAGGACAGCCTGTTCAATAAATGGTGCTGGGAAAACTGGACAGGTACATGTAAAAGTATGAGATTAGATCACTCCCTAACACCATACACAAAAATAAGCTCAAAATGGATTAAAGACCTAAATGTAAGGCCAGAAACTATCAAACTCTTAGAAGAAAACATAGGAAGAACACTCTATGACATAAATCACAGCAAGATCCTTTCTGACCCACCTCCTAGAGTAATGGAAATAAAAACAAAAATAAACAAATGGGACCTAATGAAACTTCAAAGCTTTTGCACAGCAAAGGAAACCATAACCAAGACCAAAAGACAACCCTCAGAATGGGAGAAAACATTTGCAAATGAAGCAACTGACAAAGGATTAATCTCCAAAATTTACAAGCAGCTCATGCAGCTCAATAACAAAAAAACAAACAACCCCATCCAAAAATGGGCAGAAGACCTAAATAGACATTTCTCCAAAGAAGATATACAGAATGCCAACAAACACATGAAAGAATGCTCAACATCATTAATCATTAGAGAAATGCAAATCAAAACTACAATGAGATATCATCTCACACCAGTCAGAATGGCCATCATCAAAAAATCAAGAAACAATAAATGCTGGAGAGGGTGTGGAGAAAAGGGGACACTCTTGCACTGCTGGTGGGAATGTGAATTGGTTCAGCCACTGTGGAGAACAGTATGGAGGTTCCTTAAAAAACTACAAATAGAATTACCATATGACCCAGCAATCCCACTACTTGGCATATACCCTGAGAAAACCAAAATTCAAAGAGAGTCATGTACCAAAATGTTCATTGCAGCTCTATTTACAATAGCCAGGACATGGAAACAACCTAAGCGCCCATCATCGGATGAATGGATAAAGAAGATGTGGCACATATACACAATGGAATATTACTCAGCCTTAAAAAGAAATGAAATTGAGCTATTTGTAATGAGATGGATAGACCTAGAATCTGTCATACAGAGTGAAGTAAGTCAGAAAGAAAAAGACAAATACCGTATGCTAACACATATATATGGAATTTAAGGGAAAAAAATGTCATGAAGAACCTAGGGGTAAGATAGGAATAAAGACGCAGACCTACTGGAGAACGGACTTAAGGATATGGGGAGGGGGAAGGGTGAGTTTTGACAGGGCGAGAGAGAGTCATGGACATATACACACTAACAAACGTAGTAAGGTAGATAGCTGGGGGGAAGCAGCCGCAAGGCACAGGGATATTAGCTCGGTGCTTTGTGACAGCCTGGAAGGGTGGGATGGGGAGAGTGGGAGGGAGGGAGACGCAAGAGGGAAGACATATGGGAACATATGTATATGTATAGCTGATTCACTTTGTTGTAAAGCAGAAACTAACACACCATTGTAAAGCAATTATACCCCAATAAAGATGTTTAAAAAAAAAAAAAAAAAAAAAAAAAAAAAAGAAATAGCTCTTAAAGTAAGAATGTCCTTTAAATGGACAAATTATGAACACAGTAGACTTGTTACATGGCAAGACCTCGATGGAGGTAAAGTCCTTCATTATTTCAAGCCCCATGTAGGACCTTCAAGAAATGGGAAAGTAAAAGAGCCTGATAGCTGTCCAGACATTAAAGTAACAATGAATCATGGGGGACTTAGAGGGATCAAACCACTCTCAACTCTCTACAAATACTTTTTTCTTTATTTTGATATATTTTAGATATTTTGCAGGAAACAGACGGGCCAAGATTCTATAAAACTGTTCTCCTACTGATGACAAGAATGCAGAGATCCAGAGAGTCACTCACCTTCTTTGTGCAATTCATCAAATATATATCTCTTTGATTTTACCTTCCAAATGATTTTCTACCACAAGCCACCCTTTCCACATTTACCACTCGTAGTAATTCAGTTCTTCATGGACATTTTCCTAGGCAGGTACTTCTCTAACTCGACCGTGCATCAAAATCATCTAGAGTGCTTGTTACAACTCAGATTGCTGGGTTTCCTCTTCAGAGCTTCTGATTCGATAGTTCTGGGCACTTGAAGAGATCTCTGTATTTCCATGGTCATAGCAGCATTATTCGCAATAGCCATGATATGGGAACAACCTAAGTGTCTATCAATGGATAAGTGGGTAGAGAAAAATATGGTTTATATGTAACATAGCCTTAAGAAAGAAAGTCCTGCCATTTGCAACAATATGGATGACCTTGGAGGACATTTTGCTAAATGAAATAAGCCAGATATAGAAAGACAAATACTGCATGATCTCACTTTTATGTGGAATCTACAAAATCTGAACTCAGAGAGTAGAAACAGAATGGTGGTTGCCAAGAGTTGAGGGTTGGGGCAGCGGGGAGATGCCGGTTAAAGGGTACAAACTTTCAGTTATAAGATGACTAAGTTCTGGGGATCTAATGTACAGCATGGTGAGTATAGTTAATAATAATGTATTGTATACTTGAAATCTGCTAAGAAAGTAGATATTAAGAGTTCTCACCACACACACAAAAATGCAAATTATGTGAGGTCATGGATATGTTAATCAGCTTGATTTTAGTAATTGTTCTACAACGTACACGTGTATCCAAACATCATGTTGTACACCTTCAATAGATACAATTTTTATTTATCAATCATACCTCAATGAAGCTAGAAAAAATTAGTTCTGGGGCGGGGTCCACAAATTTGGGTTTCCAACAAACTCTCAAGTGATGCTGAGGCTGCTGATACAAGGACATTACTTTGAGAACTATGTCCTAGATTGTTACAATATTGCCTTTCTGCACCTTTGGGTTATCCCACCTAAATACATCCTCTGTGCTGCCTGTTTATTCCCCCACACCAAATCTTTCCATAACTTTCCATCATCAACCTGCAGGATAAGGACCAAGGTCCTCAACTGGCATAACACTTCCTACGAGTATCTACTTCTCCAGCCTCTCCTCCCTGCACTCTCCTTCACAAATCCCCCCAGGAGTCTATTTTCTGTTCTCTGTTATCTCCTTGAGAGCTCACTGTGCCAGGGCCTTGAAATATTATAGTGAATAAGTAGGTCAAATCTTATTCACTATAATATTTCAAGGCCCTGGCACAGTGAGTTTCACCTCAAGGTATAGGTCTTACCAATTAAGATGGTCACTTTACTGATCAATCAAATTCATTTCATCAGAATGAAATCCATCTGGGGGAAGGAAGGACTTCCAGGCCCAGAGCCACAGAGATCTCCAGGAGGGACAAAGGACACATTTTCAAAGATTGAGAGGGATTGCTGGAATCCCAGGAAAGGATTCTTTTAGGTCAAGTGAAAAATATTTTCTTTATCAAGGGCATCTGAGGGCTGGAAAGCAGAGAGGCTGGGGTGTCTGGACAGTGATGGCTGCATAGAGCGATGGAGTCATGGGAGACTGTGCTATAGCCTACCGACTTTAGAATAGGGGATAGAGGGATTCCAGTTCTGACTGCCACTTACTAGATGCTACCGACACTGGCCAACCATAGTCACTCCAGAGTATCTTACTGAGGCGCCTATCAGACCTCTATTTGGCACAAATTAAAATTTGTCTCAGTGGAAAACTTGAACTTGAAACATTGATTCTTCTACATCCATTCCAGGTAAGGTTGAAGTTGACAAAAGAGACCAATAGCAAGCTACCTCGTAAATTTGGTTACCAAAGCGAAACTTTGATGGGACCTTAAATTTAGGATTAAAAATATGTACTCATGGGGCTTCCCTGGTGGCGCAGTGGTTGAGAGTCCACCCGCCGTTGCAGGGGACACATGTTCGTGCCCCAGTCTGGGAAGATCATATGTGCCATGGAGCAGCTGGGCCCGTGAGCCATGGCCGCTGAGCCTGCACATCCGGAGCCTGTGCTCTGCAACAGGAGAGGCCACAACAGTGAGAGGTCTGTGTACCGCAAAAACACACACAAAAAAACAACAAAAAAATATGTACTCATGGTATAAAGGCAATCATTTCAATGTGTCTTGTCTTAGTATTGAGTGTGCTTGTGTATCACATTTCAGAAGGGGTCCATAGTATTAGAAACATAACAGAAACGGAAAGAATTGTCAACAACTTGTTGCCTGTGTGATGTGTTCTCATGTGATACCTCTTGTTTATTTTCCTATCATGATTTTCAATAAAACTCTTAAATTAAGAAGAAAAAAGACTTTTTTAACTTTGAAGAAGTGACTATCTGAGGAGGTAGCATCTGATTGATTCTGCAGTTAGGGTTGGGAGAGAGAACCCTGGTAGGAAAATGTATTTACTTTGTGACAAATGAAAGAGAAACAGGCTTAGTCCCTGGACTTGTGGGAAAGAAAGATGCCACAGAACCTGGCGTGGGCCTAAGAAGGGGCACTAAAGCTTAGTGATAGAATGATCCGTGAGAGTTCTTGGATCCAGAATCACCAATGAAGCCAACTGTTCCTTGTGTGGGCACTAAATCACCTTTGAGAAGATTGAGATATCTACTTCCATGCATTGGTGGGGGGGGGCAGGCGGGGGGGGGGGATGGAGGCAGGGGAGAATAGATGGTTTGAATAGAGCAGGGGATCCAGGAAGTAAATGTGTCTTTTGGGAAGTAAAATGGGGTCAGGCAGATTATTGTCATGAACATAGCTCACCTGAGAAGCATGATTAGACCCAAAATACAGATCTGCAGATCTGCCAGACCAGGGACTTAGCATTTCCTGAGAGCGGCCAGGAGAGTGTGCAAGGAGAGCTCCTCCAACCCAAGCTGCAAGGAGGACCATCTCAAGAGGGAGCAGATGTGGTCAACAAGGAATATGGAATCAGCACAGGTAGTCTCTGCCCATAGCGTTAAGACATGGTTCTGAGACCTTCAAGACAGGGAGGTCTCTGTCTTTGCAATTATTTAGGCCTTTATGTCTCCATGATTATGTCTCCTTCAGTTTTCAGTAAAATATTTATTTGAAAAAGTCCAGCCTCTTTTGGCTGAGCCATAGGATAAATGGGTTTTTTCACACCTTGACCAAGAAAACAAAAAGAAGTAAAGGTGACCTAGGAGTGGAAAGGAAATCCTGTAGCCAGGTAAGGTCTGTTGTATCCTACCCCCTCCCCTTGTGTCATCATAATGTTTGAATTGGATTTGAACTTGAATTTCCAGGATATTGTGATATCCAACTTGCTCTTCTCGAAAACCAAGGCCTTTCTACAACTATGGAACCACAATCCCTGAAAATGATCCATTAAATAGGTGGTCCAGGACTTCCATGGCAGTCCAGTGGTTAGGACTCTGTGCTCCCAATGCAGGGAGCACAGGTTTGATCCCTGGTTGGGGAACTAAGATCCTGCATGCCGCACGGTGCAGCCAATAAATACATAAATAAATAAGTGGTCCACAGTCAAGTAATTTTGGGAAATGATTTGTGTTCCACCCCACTTGAAGGAATAGAGACTAAAGTTAAGAGATACTCTAAGGCTCTGCCTACTCGCCTGACCTCCTTTCTCCCTCTCTTATTGCATTCCAGCCTCCCTGATCCTCCTCATGGTTCCTGGAACATTCTAGCATGCCATTGCTTCAGGTTCTATTCCTCTTCCTGAAATAGTGCTCCCCCCGTAATTCACAAGACTCTCTTCTTCACTTCATTCAGGTTACTGTTCAAGTGACCCATCCTCAGATTGGTGCTCAAGACAGGTCTTACCTGACCACGCTTTTAAAATAGCATTCACCATCACATTCAGATCTCTTCTTATTCTGATGACTTTATACTACAAATCTATTTATTTATTGGTTTGTTGTCTTTCTACCCAACTACAATGTTAAATTATCAACCCCTAGAGCTGTGTCTGGAATATAAAATGTGCTATTTATAAATTGAATGAATGAATGGTGAAAAAAATAGTTGCAGTTATTGCCTCACAGAGCTTACAATTTAACAGAGGGTATAAAAATATATATCTGAAATTTAATAGTGTAATGAGTATTATGATTGGGGAAGAATAGAATTCAGTGGAAGAGTATGGGCCTAGCATTTTACCCAAACACAGAGGAAATGGTGTTTAGATGAAAGCTTGTGAAATGCCAGAGCTTAGAGACACCACAGTCCGTTTGTGAAATTAAAGGAGTTCAATTTGACAGAGAGCAAGGCAGCAGAAAGGTGAGATAAGGGGCTTCAGAGCTAGGTAAGTCCTTGTAAACATATTAAAGAGTTTGAATTTCATCCTTAGAGCAATGGGATCATATTGTTTTGAGCAAGTAAAACATTAGTCTGGGTGTGGAGTGGATAGGAAGGAAACAAGGCTGTGAGCAAGGAAACATCTCTGAAGATTGTTGTAATAATCTAATTGAGGTAGGATGATAGTTTATACAAGGATAGGCAACAGCAATAGAGTGAAATGGCTTGGTTCAGGAGATACTTGGGAGGTACAATTCACAGGATTTGGTGATTCATTTGATGTAAAGGGTGAGGTAGACTAAATAATGATAGCATTCCTTCCCCTTGGGTTTGTTGTTTGTTTTGGGGGTTTTTTTGTTGTTGTTGTTCTTTTTTTTTATTTTTGCATAGCATCCATTAACACTCTATAGGATTGGTATTCCATGGAACACATTATAGAAAATACTGGTCTCCAGAAAAGTTCTGAATCTGGAAGTATTACAAACTCTGGAGAACTATAGACCTACATGAATTGCTTCATTGGTTGTACTCCTTTTAGCAAATAGTTCAGGATGAATAAAACCACAGTTGTAGAGGTGACCTGTATGAGACCCTGTGAATATATTACCATCTGCACTGAATCTCTGATTATAAACTAGTCAACATAAGGGAGCTTGATTAAGAAAAGTTATTAGGCAGTGTTGTTCTGAAACTAAGTCTCCCTCTTTGTATTGATGATTGTGTTTGAAGGCCCGTTTACCTGCGGAAAATGATCCATTCTTTCTCTCTAAGATAGGAAATATTTGCATTCCTGGTGGTCACGTGGGTCCGTGCCTCACAGGGAACACATGGAGGCTTCACACAGTAGAAGGCTTCCTGGTCACGATAGTGCAGGTTCTCGCACAGTTCAGCACTTGAATTTAAAACCAGGGCGCGATCAGTATTGACATGGGAGGTGCCATTGGCAAACTGGCCTGTGAAGATCACCCTGTCATAGCCTTGGTTCCTTGCCCTCCAGAGAGCCAACACCCCTTCACTGGGGAGGATGAGCAGGACAGACAGAGACACCCGGCCCTCCCAGAACAGGGTGAAGCTGACAAGGTAGGTGCCATTGTTGCAGTCTGTCACCTTTCCCGAAGTGCCTGCCTTCAGAGCTGGGGAGGACATCCTGGCCGTCAGGAAATCCCCGCCATATTCCTTTCTGCGTCCCAAGTGGTCCCTCATCTCCAGCAGGACGTCTAGCTGATCCCCCCTGCCGTATGTGTCTTGAGGGCTGAGGAGGGTGGCTTTGCTGTGTGTGGCACTGGTGGTGGAGCTCACATGGGAGAAGGGTCTGGGTGGGATCAGCTGGTCTAGCTTCTCCATGATCCCCTTTATTCTCAGCTCAGTCTCTGTTGGTGAAAATTCTGGATCCAGTGGTGCTTCTGGGTAGAAGGACTTTCTGAAGGTGTTCCAATGATTTAGAGAGATAGGGTTTCTCAAGCCGAACAAGAACTGAAGTACTAAGAGAAAAGGGTTATATTATCAGCAAATAATATGGCTTGGTTTTCAACATAAATTATTATGGTTTAGTTTACATACATTTCAGTAGATGCAATCACATATCAAAAATGGATTCTAACCAGTTTTCCGTTTTGGAATCACAGGATTAATTTCCATGAAATGTGACTTCCTGTGCTGCCAGCTGATGATTTCCTCTAGAAGTCATTGGCTTAAAACTTAAATATATAGAATAATTATATACTATTTGATGATTGGATTTTTGTGTTTCCCTTCACCATCTCCTTATCTGGCCTATTTTTCTTTATGCAAATCGTATAGCCATATTATAGACAATATGGAAAACAGCATATTTTTAAAAATATGATCCTACATAAGCTTTGCTATCTTTATAGTATTTTTTAATTATTATGTCCTTTCTTTTTCCTTCTAGACATATATTTTATCTAGTTGTAATCATACTAAAAATATAGTTCTAATACTTTTTTGCAGATAATACCATGGTTTATAAACGTTTTAATATTGTTACATACTTTCATGATCATTTTTAGTGATTACATGATACTCCATCAAGAGGATGTAAAATGGGTCGTGTGGCCAATGATATTGGACAATTGGATTATAGCTATTCATCTCCATTTTACATCACATTTGGATATTTTCCAACTTTTCATGTACAAGATTACTTCCTTATGATGGATTACTTCCTTATGATGGATTCCCAGGGATGGAAGTACCAGATCATATATTATTGAATTAAGTTATCATTCAACCAAAGTATAAATATAAACATTTTTATTCTTCTTGACTGTCAAATATATTCTCAAGAGTTTATATTGCCACCAGCAATATGTAAGACTAGCTGTCATGCCACACCAGTGTCTCTTTTATCATTGCAGCAAAGTGTAAGAGTTATGTATAATGCTCCTTAACAAGAGTACTGAGAGACATATTTAGTCATATCCAAAGTTTGTTTAGCTGACAATGAATGCCATGAATTCACCTGGACAATGAGGTAATTGGAGGAAATATTACTACCAATTTAAGTCTGTTCAGGTCCCAGGAATCTCTCAAGCTCCATGGAAGTACATTTAGCCATGGCCTAAAATGACATAGGTGAAGCTGGGTCTGGAAACCACCCCTGTTTGTTTCTTAATTGGCCTGTTTGTGTTTTGCTTTGTTTTGCTTTTTAAGTCGACTGCTGTTTAATATTTATACAGAAAGGCTTGAAGCCCAGGTGTCTTATTTCCCCTGTCATAACTATAGTCAAAGATTTTTCTGGAACAAGATATTTAGTTATGCCAAAACAATTATATAACATCACATATATCATATTCTAATAATTGGATCGTTGCCTGAATAAAAGAGTCATACAAAATCCATTTTCTGACTGACGAGTTTGGATAGCTGTCTGCTCACCAAGAGAAAGGAGCTGGATATCTCAATTAAGTCTCCCTTACAAAATTCATCACTTTAAATACTGGTGGTTAAATTGTAAAACATTGTCATTAAAACTATTTGCAAGGGCAGGACAGGACTAAAGAAGCAGTCGTAGAGAATGGACTTGAGGATACGGGGACAGGGAAGGGTAAGCTGGGACAAAGTGAGTATCATTGACATATATACATTACCAAATGTAAAATAGATAGCTCGTGGGAAGCAGCCACATAGCTGAGGGAGATCAGGTTGGTGCTTTGTGACCACCTAGAGGGGTGGGATAGGGAGGGTGGGAGGGAGATGCAAGAGGGAGGAGATATGGGGATATATATATATATATATATATATATATATATATATATATATGTATAGCTGATTCACTTTGTTATAAAGCAGAAACTAACAAACCATTGTAAAGCAATTATGCTCCAATAAAGATGTTAAAAAAATAAAATAAATTATTTGCAAATGTGACAGGTGAAAATGGAGATGTACTATTGTTTTAAATTACATTTATTTTAATACTAGTGTGTTTCAACTTTATTTTCCCTCAAACACTGGTTTTACTAATATATCCCTTCTCTTCAATATGGTGTATTTCCTTTGTTGATTTTTTAATTTTGATTTCAATGTTTTTTAAATTTCTCGGTTGACATCAATTCTTTATATAACAAACATCTTAATATTTAGTCTCTCAATTTTGCAGAAAATATTTTATCAGTTCATATCTTGACATTTTTTAAAGTATTTAAATTTATAGTTAAACCACTGAAAAACTCCTTTGTGACATAATTCTATTGCTTCTAATCTTAGACGGTTCTCCAAACTTTCATTATCTAAGTATTCAATTCTATTTTTTTAAACAAGAAAATGTTTATTTAGTGGATAAAAATACACTATCAATTTTGAGAAAATATTGGAGAAATATTTTGAGAAAATATTTGTTCTATAGGAATTAGCACTACTGGAAAATCATGAAAATACATCACTTCAAATTATAAACAAGTACATTTGTACTAAGTTTATCAGGTACAAAGTGAAGAGAGAAATCGGCTATTTTATTAAGGAAAAATCTGGTCAGCCAAACTAGATCACTTAGACTACCCAAATTCATTCTAATTAGATTTAGTTAAATTAGCAGGATAATTACATGTTTTGAATTTATTTTTACATTTTATTACATTATTGTCATCCTTTTTTATTATCATGTATGATCATAATTTCACTATCTGGTAAATAATTGCTTCCAAAAAGTTTTTTCTCTTAAATAGAATAACAATTGTGTTACTTCTTGTTAAGATCATAGCATATTTAAATTAACAAATTAAACACCTAATGGTTTGGTTAATATCTACCTATGAAATTTTTTTTTAAACTAACTGGGTTGCCCGTGCACTTGATGAACTGGTTGACTTCAGGGCTGATAAAGCAGACGTTGTCAGAGCAGTCATGAAACTGACTGTTGGCAAAGTACTCAAAGGCAAACCCAATAATATGGTCACTGAGCCAGGTTGGAGGATCCAATAGTGAGACATCTGTTTGCCACAGCAGACTGTCCATGTAACTGAAGACTACTGGAGCAATCTTGTACTGACTAGAGCTGCTCAGAAATTCCAGAAACTGCCTCAGTCCTCACCAATCCAACCAGCCTTCAGGCACCTCTGTATTGGTCAGAAAGCCGGAAGTGGGTTTTAGGGTAAACAAGTCTAAAAGCTTAACTTTGAATTAGCCTGTGTACATGAATTTATGCTTCATTCTGTGTTTTTCCTCATACCTTTCAATGTGTGTGTATAAACCAAAAGAACTAAATGCTTTAAAATATTTGGAAAGTTAACCAGAAAGCACACTTGTAATGTATTCAAACAGTTGTGATCATACATATATATCAAAAGTATTAAGTAAGTAGATTTAGATAAAGAACAATCAAGTTACCTGTGAAATTATTAAGAGAGTTCTACTACCAAACATGAACTCATGCCATATTACTATTAGTTTTCTACTCCTGACTATACATTTTCAGTTTTACTCCTTTATTTTCTCTCCTCTCCTTTCTTCTCCTTTCCCCTCCTCTTTTTTCCCTCCTTTGCTCCCTCCCTCCTTCATTTCTCTTTTTTTCCTTCCCTCCCTTTCTTCTTCCATAAAATATGTAGTGAATCCATGCTATGCACCCTGTATTGTGTTAGCTGTGGAGACATGTGGAGACAAAAGCAAGACACACCCAATCTCCTCTTAACAACAATTTTATATTTTAAATTGGAAGACTTAGATGGAAATTGGGAAATAAAATGAAACATTACAGTATTATTAACAATAATGATTAGCAAATGTTTTCTATGCGTTGATGCTGTTCTAACCATTTTAATTGTATTTTCTAATTTATCCTCACAACAACCCTATGAAACTAGTAGAACTGCTTCCCCTCTTCTACAGACAGTGAAACTGAGGCCCTGAGAAAGTTAAATAACTTGGCCAGGGATGCAGAGCTAGTAAGTGGTGGGAAGTGTGATTCAAAAGCAGGGAGGTGGGCTCCAGAACCTGTAGTCTTAACCACTAAATTGTAATACACACTAGAGAAGTTCTTTGGTTGACAAGAAGGGAATAAATTAAACAGCTTAGCTGGTTTATTTTGACCATAAATTTTTAATATATATGTATTTTGTGCCTTATACATAAGTATAATTTTGACGTAGCTTAGCAGTGAAACTTTCATCTTAATGTGGTTACTATGGGTTGTTTTACTAAGTTTTAGTTCATATTTATACGTATGGAATCCAGTTCTGCTTGAAAATATGCTCCAAAATTTGACTGCAGGACTAGAAGTTGCTTTGGCTACAAAGTAGATTGATCAAATAAACCTTCCAAATAAATAGCTTTTCAGATGGGTTTGGCAAAGGATATGTGTGTAGTAAAGATAAATTTCATGTTTAAGCAATGGTAGACTCTTCCCTTGGGAAAGGATGGTTAGTATTGCACAGCTAGCATTTCCCACGGCAATTTTGAGATAAATAAGGGAATATTTCAGTGTGGGAACTGATGTGCTATCTACAGCTACAGCCCTATCTAAAAGCTCATATTTCAGATTCTACAGATAGATGCTTCAGTTTCCATGTGTGTGTGTGTATTATATATGTATCAAGTGGTTTCTATTTTTTTTCACATGAAAATGTGCCAAATTATCCTAGAGGGGAAAAAAAAGGGTTCTTTGTATATTTTGGATAACAGTTCTTTGTCAGATGTATCTTTTGCAAATACTTTCTCTGTCTGCAGCTTTTCTTCTCATTCCCTTGCCTTTCATAGAGCACAAGTTTTTAATTTTAAAGATGTCCAGATTATGAATTATTTCCTTCATGGATTGTGCCTTTGGTATGATATCTAAAAAGTCATCTCCATACCCAAGGTCAGTTAGGTTTTCTCCTTTGTTATCTCCTAGAAGTTTTATAGTTTTGCATTTTATATTTAGGTCTATGATTCATTTTTAGTTAATTTTTGGAAAGGGTGTAAGCTCTGTGTCTAGATTTATTTATTGTTTTTGTATGGATGAGTGACCAGTTGTTCCAGTACCAGTTATTGAAAAGGCTGTCTTTGCTCCATTGTCAAGCATCAGCTGACTTTATTTATGTGGGTCTGTTTCTGGAGTCTCTTTTCTGTTCCCTTGACTTGTTCATCATTCTTTCACCAATAATATCATACTGCCTTGATTACTGTAGCTTTATAGTAATTCTTGAAGTCAGGTAGTGTCAGTCCTCTGACTCTGTTCTTTAATATTGATTTGTCTACCCTGGGGGTTTTGCCTCTCCATATAAACTTTAGAATCAGTTTTTCATATTTTATATGACTGGATTTTGTCATTCTTTTGTCTATCTAGATTCAATCAAGTGGATAGAAAGATCTACTCTACTGGTTCTTATGGTAAAGATACTCTTTGCCCTCTATACTGATCTTAATAATAATTTTAATTTAACTAATTATTTCTGATTAATTATGAAAGGAAGTACACAATTATTATTTGCAGCTGATATGATTATATACCCATAAAAACCAATTTAGTGAAAAGAACAAATGTGTAAACTTATTATTACAAAAAGTGAATAATTTGAAAGATATATAAGTAGAACTCCATGGGCATCTAAAAGAGATTGCTGCAAACTTGGCCTCAGACTGTTAAAAATGGCTTCGTGAGGGGAAAATGAGAATTATTGTTTAATGGTCACAGAGTTTCTATTTGGAGCAATGAAAATGTTTTGGAAATGTTATTAATGCCATTGTACTATAAATGTTATATATGTTATATATAACATTTATAAATGTTATTAATGCCATTGTACTATACACTTTAAAATGGTGAAAATGTTAAAGTTTTATGTCATATTTAACCACAATTTTTACAATTAATAATGTAATGTACCCAACATCATTGAATTATATACTTTAAATAGATGAATAGTATGTTATGTAAGTTATATCTCAATAAAGCTTTTTTTTTCCTTAAAGAATTGCTTCACGGGGACTTCCTTGGTGGTGCAGTGGTTAAGAATCCGCCTGCCAGTGCAGGAGACACGGGTTTGAGCCCTGGTGTAGGAAGATCCCACATGTCGCGGAGCAACTAAGCCCATGTGCCACAACTACTGAGCCTGCACTCTAGAGCCCGTGAGCCACAACTACGGAGACCACGTGCCACAACTACTGAAACCCGCATGCCTAGAGCCGGTACTCTGCAACAAGAGAAGCCACCACAATGAGAAGCCATGCACTGCAATGAAGAGTAGCCCCAGCTCGCCACAACTAGAGAAAGCCCATGCACAGCAATGAAGACCCAACACAGCCATAAATAAATAAATAAACAAACAAACAAATAAATAAATAATTTTTTTAAAAGAATTGCTTCACAGAGCTGATGACATTTGATTCTCAAAAGATGAGAGGAAGGTTACTAGATAAAGAGGAGGATTTTTAGGCAGAGCTATTCTTGGCACTGAGATTTTTTTCCTTTCAGAAAAAAAACTTTATCTTTACTACATATCTGTAAACTGTGGCCATACGTCCAGAACCATTAATCTTCCATCAAGAACAATTCTTTGAGTCAAGAAGGAAATTAATGTCAAAAAGAAAAGAAAAAAGAGCAAAAAGTCTAACCTAAATATTTAAAGGGCTTGGAGCAGCTCTGAGGAGCAAACTAATAAGCAGAATCAGCCATCCTGGTTTCCTTCTTTCTGACAATGGTTTTCATTAATTATAGCTATGCAATTCTGCTTCCTGAGTTCTTTATAAAAACAAATATCCTACAGTTCTTATGTTAAAAAGATCCCAATAACAACCAAATTAAAGGAGAGTCTAGGCTAACAGATGATAAAGACATTGTGGAAGATTTTGAAGAACTGTAACATTCTTCTTGACATGGGACTTCCAGAGCGGAGTTTTCATCTGATTACTCAGGGCTAAGATGTGTTTATTCTTGGTTTTATTAGGATTCTTGTTTTCAGGATTCATTTCCCAACACTGGGTGCTTAATGATTGAGGAGACAAACTCTGAAGTTAAAGAGGTGGGGATCTTCTCCACTAGCCAGAGGTCATGCCTGAGACGCTGGAACCCAGGCTTAGTATCATTCTGAGAGTGAGGTTGCTGAGGACTCAGGATAGATAGCTTAATAAGACATGAGATATTCCTAGAAAATAAAAACGTCTCCTTCAACCCTGATACAGTGATTACATACTACCATAAAAAGAGCAGTAAGTTTTGATTCCTGGTATCACCATTTACTACTTTTGTGATTATGCATTCGATGAAGCTTCATTTCCTCACTCTTAAAGTAGGGTTCTTTACACATGGGACATTTGTGTTGAGAGATAATAATAGAATAGACTTATTTAGTTTCAGGTGTGCCTTTTAAAAATAGCAAATCACTGGCTCTTTAAAAATTTTTTACTCCAGAATGAGAACCTTACCTACCCCTAACTATCATCTCTTTGGAAATTGGGATACAATTTCTCTTTTTAGTTCAAGCATACCTTGGTATTTTGCATAAGGCATTGGGGTAACAAAGGAAGTGTTAGAGGCAAGAGTCATGGAAAGGCATGATGTTGAGAGACAAGGGCAGATTCTACACCTTTGTCTTGTTTCCAATCACCTCATTTTCAAGTACATCCTGATTCTAACTAGATTCACCAAATTTAGGTAAGACAGGAACTGGTGTGAGCAGATCTCAGGTATATATGCTGTTTTTGTTTTGTTTCATTTAACTAAAATACAGTAAAATTGACTTTGTTTAATGTACAATTCTATGAGTTTTGACACGGTCTAGATTTGTGTAAGCACCATCACAATCAGAAAAGAGACCAGTTTCATCGTCCCCAAACACTGGCCCTTTGTAATAACATGCTCCCTCCTCCCCTAACCTTTGGCAACCACTGATCTATTCTCCATAGCTATAGTTTCACCTCTTTTCCATAAATGTCACATAAATGGAATCACGTATGTGATCTTTTTTATTTCGGCTGCAGTTGGGTCTTCGTTGCTGTGCGCGGGTTTTCTCTAGTTGCCGTGAGTGGGGGCTATTCTTCGTTGTGGTGCATGGGTTTCTCATTGCAGTGGCTTCCCTTGTTGCAGAGCATGGGCTATAGTCACGAGGGCTTCAGTAGTTGCAGCACGCAGGCTCAGTAGTTGCTGCATGTGGGCTTTAGGGAGTGCAGGCTTCAGTAGTTGTGGTGCATGGCCTCAGTAGCTGTGGCTCGCGGGTTCTAGAGCACAGGCTCAGTAGCTGTTGCTCACGGGCTTAGTTGCTCCACAGCATGTGGGATCTTCCCAGACCAGGGACCGAACCCGAGTCCCCTGCATTCCCAGGTGGATTCTTAACCACTGCGCCACCAGGGAAGTCCCTATGTGACCTTTTGAGACCAGCTTCTTTCCATCAGCGTATTGCCCTTGAGATTTGTCCATATTGCTGAGTGTCAGTAGTTTGTTCATTTGCATTGCTGAGCAACATTCCATTGTATGGATGTACGAGTTTGTTTATCAATTGGCTTACTAAAGAACATTTGGGCTGTATCCAGTTTGGGGCAATTATGAATAGAGCTGCTATGAACATTCATGCACAGGTTTTGTGTGAATATGAGTTCTCATTGCTCTATGATTTTGCCCTGAAGGGAAGCTTTGGCAATGCCTGAGGGACATTTTTGGGTTTGGGGGGTTTTGTTGGGGGAATTTTTTTTTTCTTCATTTTATTTTTTTTAAATTTTATTGGAGTACAGTTGATTTACAATGTTGTGTTATTTTCAGGCATACAGCATAGTGATTCAGTCATACATATACATATATTCAATCTTTTACAGATTCTTTTCCCATATAGGTTATTACAGAATATCCCTGTGCTATACAGTAGGTCCTTGTTGGTTATCTGTTTTATATATGGTAGTGTGTGTATGTTAATCCCTAGCTCCTAATTTATCCCTCCCCTCCACATTTCCTCTTTGGTCACCGTAAGTTTTTTTTTGAAATCTGTGAGTCTATTTCTGTCTTGTAAACAAGTTCATTTATATCATTTTTTAAAAAAATTAGATTCCACATATGAGTGATATCATATAATATTTGTCTTTTTCCATCTGACTTACTTCACTTAGTATGACAATTTCTAGGTCCATCCTTGCTGCTACAAGTGGAATTTTTTGTTCTTTTTTATGGCTGAGTAATATTCCAATGTATATAGGTACCACATCTTCTTTATCCATTCATCCATTGATGGACATTTAGATTGGTTTCCTGTCCTGGCTATTGTAGATACTGCTGCAATGAACATTGGGGTGCATTTATCTTTTCGAATTATGGTTTTCTCTGGATATATGCCTAGGAGTGGGATTGCTGGACTATATGGTAGTCCTATGTTTAGTTTTTTAATGAACCTCCATACTGTTCTCCATAGTGGCTGTTACCAATTTACATTCCCACCAACAGTGTAAGAGGGTTCCCTTTTCTCTACAGCCTCTCCAGCATTTATTGTTTGTAGATGTTTTGGTGATGGCCATTCTGACCAATGTGAGGTAATACCTCATTGTAGTTTTGATTTGCATTTCTCTGATAATTAATGATGTTGAGCATCTTTTCATATGATTTTTGGTTATCTCTGAGGGACATTTTTGATTGTCACAACTAAAGCAGAGTGGGAGTTTGTTGGGGGTGGGGAGGCTGAAGAGTTGCTACTATCATCTAGTGGGTAGAAGTCAAGGTGCATTATCTGACAATGCACAGGACAGCCCCCAACAACAAAAACTGATTGGACCAAAATATCAATAGTTCTACAGTTGAGAGACCTGCTCTACAGGAAATACCTGAGTGGGAATTACAAGGGTATATGGTAAGTAGGTGTATTTTTAACTTTACAAGAAACAGCCAGACTGTTTTCCAGAGTGGGTATATTTTTTGGCATTCTCACCAGCAATGAGAGTTCCAGGAGTTCCACATTCTTACCAGCAGTTGATATTGCAGGGTTTTCTTTAGTTGCATTTTTTGCCATTCTACTAGGTACATAGGGACAGCTCATCAGAGTTTTTATTTGGATTTCATTAATGGCAAACCATATTGATTATATATGTTTTAATTTGCTTATTTGCTAGCCATATATCCTCTTTGGTAAAGGATCTATTCAAGTTTTGGGGCCCAATTGTTAATTGAATTGTTTGCTTTCTTACTGTTGAATTTTGAGAGTTTCTTATACAGTTGACCCTTGAACAATGTGGGGGCTGGGGTACCAACCCTCCACACAATCGAAAATCCGAGTATAACTTATAGTCAGCCCTTGGTATATGCAATTCCTCCACATCCTTGGTTCCACATCAATGGATTCAACCAACAGCAGATCGTGTAGTACTGTCATGTTTACTATTGAAAACATCCTCATGTAAGTGGACCTGTGCTGTTCAAACCCATCTTATTTAAGGGTTCGCTGTATATTATGGATACAAGTGCTTTGTTGATTGTGTGATTTGCAAATATTTTCTCCCGGTCTGTAGCTTGTCTTTTCATTCTCTCAACAGTGTCTTTCACAAAGGAAAATGTTTTAATTTTGATGAAGTCCCATTTATCACTTTTTAATTTTATGGGTTGCATTTTTAGTTTTATACTTAAGAAATCTGACTAACCACAGGTTGTTAAGATTTTCTGTTTTCCTTAAAACTTTTGTGGATTTAGACTTTATATTTAGATCTCTGATCCACTTGAGTTAATTTTTGTATAAGGTGTGAGGTTTAGGTTGATATTCATTTATTACCATATAGATGGCTGATTGTTCTAACCATATTGTAAAATTTTCATTTTTCCATTGAATTGCCTTTCTACATTCATCAAAAATCAAGTAGCCATATTTGTATGGCTACATTCCTGGAATTTCTATTCTGTTTTACTCGTCTTTGTATCCATCCCTTCATTAATTCTGTACTGTGTCAACTATTGTAGCTTTATAGTAAGTCTTGAAATTTTTTAGTGTGGCCTCCAACTTTATTCTTCTGTTTAAAATTTGTTTTGTCTATGCTAGTTCCCTTGCTTTTCCATATAAATTTTAGAATCATCTTGTCTAGATCAACAAGAATTCCTGTGAATATTTTGTTTCAAATTGTGTAAAATCTGTAGTTTGGAGACAGTTAACATATTAAATATTGAGTCTTCCAATCCATGAACACAATATGTCTCTCCATTTATATGTCTATAATTTTTTTTCATCAGCATTTTATAGTTTTCAGACTACAGATTCTGCCCCATTTTGTTAGAATTTTATCAAAGGATTTCACTTTTTAATTTCTTGTAAATGGCATTGCGTGGGGTATTTTTTACTGTTTATTTCTAATTTTTCATTGCTGAAAATACAATATATAGAAATACAATTGAATTTTAGTTGACCTTATATCCTATGACCTTGATAAACTTGCATAGTACTTGTAGAATTTTTTTGTAGGTTCTTTGGGATTTTCTATGTAGACAATCATGTCATCCACAAATAGGGACAGTTTTAGCTCTTCATTTCCAACCTACATGTGCTTTACTTCATTTTCCTTCTCTTACTTCAATGGCTAGCCCTTCCAGTACGATGTTAAACAGAAGTGGTGAAAAGGAGCATCCTTGCCTTCTTTACGATCTCAAGGATAAAATATTCAATCTTTCACCATTAAGAATGATGTTAGCTATATATTTTCTATGGATGTCCTTTAATGAATTAAGGAAGCTCTTTTTCATTCCAAGCTTCCTAAAGGTTTTGTCACAAATGACTGTGAATTTTGTCAAATATTTTTTTCTGTATAAATTGATATGATCAGGTATTTCTTTTTCTGTAGCCTGTTGACATGGTTGATTATCCTGATTGACTTTTTAAAACATTGAGCCAGCAATTGTATTCCTGGCATAAAACCAAGTTGGTCATGCTATATTATTCTTCTTATGTATTGCTATATTTGATTTGCTGGTATTTTGTTGAGAATTTTTTCACCTATGTTCATAAGGAATATTGGTCTGTTATTTTATTTCCTTGTACTGTCTTTGGTTTTGGCATCAGGATAATGCTGGCCTAATAAAATAATTTGGGAGCTTTCCTTTCTCTTCTATCCTTTGGAAAAAGACATTGTGTAAAATTGGTGTTATTTATTTTTTAAGTATTTGATAGAATTTTCCAATGTAACTGTCTGAGCCTAGATACTTCTTTTTCAGAAGAGTTTTAACTATGAATTCTATTTATTTCATTGATTTAGGACTATTCAGAACATCTATTTATTCTTGAGTGACTTTTGGTAGTTTGTGGTCTTTAAGGTATTCATCCATTTTATCTAAGTTTTCAAATTTATATTCATAAAGTTCTCTGTGTTTTTCTCATATCATCATTTAATGTCTGTGACTTCCATTTGTCAATTCTGATATTGGTTATTTATGCCTTCTCTTTTTTTTTTTCTTTATAAGTTTGGCTAAAGTTTTATCATTTCTAATAATCATTTTAAAGAACCAACTTTTGTTCTATTGATTTTCTCTATTGTATTCTCTATTGTATTCTGTTTTCAATTTTAATGATTTCTACTGTAATATCAATATTTATTATTTCCTTCTTTCTGCTTGCTTTTTATAGTTCTTTAAGGTGGAAATTTAGATTATTGATTTGGTACATTTCTTCTTTTTTAGAACAACCACTTAATGCTATAACTTTCACTCTAAGTACTACTTTAGCTGTATACAACAAATATTAATGTTATATTGCCATTTTTGTTTAGTTCAAAATGTTCTCTAGGGTCCCTTGAAACTTATTATTTGATTCGTTGATTATATAGCAGTGTGTCATTTAATTTCCAAATGTTGAGAGATTTACCAATTATTGTTCTGTTGCTGATTTCCAGTATAATTTCATTATGTCAAAAAACACACTTTGGGGCTTCCCTGGTGGTGCAGTGGTTGAGAGTCCGCCTGCCGATGCAGGGGACATGGGTTCATGCCTTGGTCCGGGAAGATCTCACATGCCGCAGAGTGGCTGGGCCCATAAGCCATGGCCTCTGAGTCTGCACGTCTGGAGCTTGTGCTCCACAACGGGAGAGGCCACAACAGTGAAAGGCCCGCATACCGCAAAAAACAACAACAACAACAAAAACACCACACTTTGTGTAATTTCAATTATTTTAAAATCTGTTAAGGTTTGTTTTATGACTCTAGATATGTTCTGTCTTGATGAATGTTTCATGTGCACTGAAAAAATCATGTATTCTGCTGTTGTTGGGTGAAATGTTATACAAATGTCAAGCAGATCCAGTTATTGTATTCCTTAGTTCTTCTATATTTTTGCTGACTCTATTAGATTCCTAGGGCAGCCAAAACAAATTGTCACAAACTTGGTGGCTTAAAACAACATAAATTTATTAGCTCACAGTTATGGAGGCCAGAATCCTAAAATCAAGATGTCAACAGAGATGATTCCTTCTGGAGGCTCTGAGGGAGAGTATATTCCATGCCTCTTTCCTGGCTTCTGGTGGATGCTAGCAATCCTTGCTATTCTTGACCTATAGATGCATCACTGCAATCTGTGCCATCATCTTCACATCACCTTCCCCTTGTGTGTCTTCTCCCTTCTCCTCTTTTAAAAAGATACTTGTCACTAGCTTTAGGGTCCACCCTAATCCAGGATGATCTCATCCCAAGATCTTTAACTTAATTACATCTGCAAAGAGTATTTTTCTAAATAGGTTAGATTCAGAGGTTTCAGGCAGACATATCTTTTGGAAGGGAGGGCCACCTTTCAACCCACTACACTGACTTTCTGTCTACTTGTTCTATCAATTACTGAGAGCAATGTAGGAGTCAACAATTTAACTTTGGATTTGTCCTTTTTTTCTTTCATTTTTATGTGCTTTTCTTGAAATATTTTGAAGCTGTCAGATGTATACAAATGTATGGTGGTTATAAATTTAGGATGAATTTATTCTTTTATCATTATGTAATGATCCTATTTACTTCTGGTAGTTTTTCTTTTTCTGAAATCTACTTTGTTATTAGTAAATCCATACAAGCATTATTTTGGTTGATATTTGCATGGCATATCTATTTCCCTCATTTTACTTTTAGCCTACTTGTATTTAAAATGGGTGTATTATAAATAATTTATGGTTGGGTCACTGTTTTTTTAATCAATTCTGAGTCATTGTCTTTAAATTGGTATGTTTGGACTACTTATATTTAATGTATTTATTGATATGTTTTGACTTAGGGCTGCCATTTTATTTGTTTTCTCTCTTTTTAATTCTTCTATAACAATCTTGAAATACACCCAGAGTACTCTCTTCTCCTTAACAAGCTTTGCCCTCAAGGGAAACTATTTCACCAGAACTTAAATTACTTGGGTTTACCAAAGCCTAATCAACCTGAGGGAAGGAAAATACCCAAATCCAGCTACCCAATAGATCATGTCCAGCTTTCAATAAAATATTACAAGGCATGCAAAAAACAAACAAAAAAAACACACAGTCTGAAGCAACAATATGGACATCAGAGCCAGACTCAGCTATAGTAGAGACTTTGGAATTATCAGACCAGGAATTAAAAATAACTATAATTAATGTGCTAAGGGTTCTAATGGGAAAGTGCACAACATACAGGAACAAATAGGTAATGTAAGCAGAGATATGGAAACTCTAAGAAAGAATCAAAAAGAAATGCTAGAAATCAAAAACACTGTAAGAGAAACAAAGAATGACTTTGATGAACTTATTAGTAGACTAAACACAGCCAAGAAAAGAACCAGTGAGCTTGAAGGTATGTCAGTAGAAACTTCCCAAACTGAAAAGCAAAGGCAAAAAGGAACAGAACACCTAAGAACTATGGGACAAATACAAAAAGTATAACATACACATACTAGAAACATCAGGAGCAAAAGAAAGAGAAAAGAGCAGAAGAAATATTTGAAATAATAATGGCTGAGAATTATCCAAAATTAATAACAAACACCAAACCATAGACCCAGGAAACTCAGAAAACACCACAGATGATAAATAATTTCAAAAATCTACACCTAAGCATATCATCTCAAACTACAGAAAATCAAAGACAAAGAGAAAAATCATGATAGAAGCCAGAGGGAGAAAAAAATCCTGCCTATTGAGGAAAAAGAATAAGGTATCTGTGTTTCTATTGCACAAAACTTATGCATCTGTTAGGTTACACGGCAAAAGGAAATTAAAATCAAAGGTGAAATTAAGGTTGTTAATCAGCTGACCTTAAAATAGGGAACACTGAATTATCCTGAGTTATCCAGGTGGGTCAAAAGTAACCACAAGAGTCCTCAAAAGTAAAAAAGAGAGGCAGGGAGGTCGGCGGGAAGATGGCGGAAGAGTAAGACGTGGAGATCGCCTTCCTCCTCATGGATACACCAGAAATACATCTACACGTGGAACAACTCCTACAGAACACCTACTGAAGGCTGGCAGAAGACCTCAGAGCTCCCAAAAGGCAAGAAACTCCCCACGTACCTGGGTAGGGCAAAAGAAAAAAGAAAAAACAGAGACAAAAGAATAAGGACGGCACCTGCACCAGTGGGAGGGAGCTGTGAAGGAGGAAAAGTTTCCACACACTAGGAAGCCCCTCCGCGGGCGGAGACTGCGGGAGGCGGAGGGGGGAGCTTCGGGACCGCGGAGTGGTGCACAGCGACGGGTGCGGAGGGCAAAGCGGGGAGATTCCTGCACAGACGATCGGTGCCGACCGGCACTCACCAACCCGAGAGGCTTGTCTGCTCACCCGCCGGGGCGGGCGGGGCTGCGAGCTGAGGCTCGGGTTTCGGTTTTGGACGGAGCGCAGGGAGAGGACTGGGGTTGGCGGCTTGAGCATAGCCTGAAGGGGTTGGTGCGCCACGACTAGCCGGGAGGGAGTTCGGGGAAAAGCCTGCACCGGCCGAAGAGGCAAGAGACTTTTTCTTCCCTCTTTGTTTCCTGGTGCGCGAGGAGAGGGGTTTAAGAGCGCTGCTTAAAGGAACTCCAGAGACGGGCACGAGCCGCGGCTAAAAGCGCTAACCCCAGAGACGGGCGCGAGCCGCGACTGAGGGCGCGAGCCCCCGAGACGGGCGCGAGCCGCGGCGGGAAGCGCGAGACCCAGAGACGGGCGCGAGCCGCGGCTGAAACCGCGGACCCCAGAGACGGGCGGGAGACGCTGGGGCTGCTGCTGCCGCCACCAGGGGGGCTGTGTGCGAGCACAGGTCACTCTCCGTGCCCCTCTTCCTCGGAGCCTGTGCAGGCCGCCACTGCCAGGTTCCCGGGATCCAGGGACAACTTCCCCGGGAGTACGCACGGCCGGTCTCAGGCTGGTGCAGCGTCACGCCGGCCTCTGCCGCCGCAGGCCCGCCCCGCACGCAGTGCCCCGCCTTCCCCCATCCCCCAACCCCCGGCCTGAGTGAGCCGGAGCTCCCGAATCAGCGGCTCCTTTAACCCCGTCCTGTCTGAGCAAAAAACAGACGCCCTCCAGCGATCTGCGCGCAGGGGCAGGGCCGGGTACAAAGCTGAGCTCCTGTGAGCTGTGAGAGCAGGGAGGAGAGGGGGAGGTCTCTCCCGGCAGCCGCGGAGGCGGCGGATTGAAGCTCCACAATCAACTTGATGTGCCCTGCATTGTGGAATACCTGAATAGACAGGGAGTGATCCCAAATTGAAGAGGGGGAATTTAGGAGCGAGATCTGTGATTTTTTTCCCTTTTCCTCTTTTTGTGAATGTGTGCGTGTATGCTTCTGTGTGAGATCTTGTCTGTATACTCTTGCTTCCACCATTTGTCCTAGGGCTCTATCCGTCCATGGTTTTTTTTTTTAAAAAAAAAAAAATTTTTTTTTTTAATAATTAATTTTAATTGTAATAACTTTATTGAACTTTACCTTCGTTCTTTCTTTCTTTCTTTCCTTCCCTCCTTCCCTCCTTTAGACAGCGAATCACCCCAGGTTGAGGGGGTGGTCTCTGGGAGCAGGATTTATGATTTTTCCCCCTTTGCCTCTCTTTGTGAACGTGTATGTGTATGCTTCTGTGTAAGATTTTCTCTGTATAGCTTTGCTCCCAACAGTTGTCCTAGGGCTCTATACGTCCATGGTTTTTTTTAAAAAAAAATTTTTTTTTCTTAATAATATTAATTGTAATAACTTTATTGTACTTTACCTTCGTTCTTTCTTTCTTTCTTTCCTTCCTTCCTTCCCTCCTTTAGACAACAAATCACCCCAAATTGAGGAGGTGGTCTCTGGGAGCAGGATTTATGATTTTTCCCCCTTTGCTTCTCTTTGTGAACGTGTATGTGTATGCTTCTGTGTAAGATTTTCTTTGTATAGCTTTGCTTCCAACATTTGTCCTAGGGCTCTATCCGTCCATGGTTTTTTTTTAAAAAAATTTTTTTTTTCTTAATAATTAATTTTAATTGTAATAACTTTATTGTACTTTACCTTCGTTCTTTCTTTCTTTCCTTCCTTCCTTCCCTCCTTTAGACAGCGAATCACCCCAGGTTGAGGAGGTGGTCTCTGGGAGCAGGATTTATGATTTTTCCCCCTTTGCCTCTCTTTGTGAACACGTATGTGTATGCTTCTGTGTAAGATTTTCTCTGTAAAGCTTTGTTTCCAACATTTGTCCTAGGGTTCTATCTATTCTTTTTTTTTTCTTTCTTTCTAAATATTTTTTAGTACAATAACTATATTATACTTTATTTTATTTTTACTGTATCTTCTTTCTTTCTGTCTTTTTTCCTTCTTTTCCTCCTTCCTTCCTCCCTTCCTCCCTCCCTCCCTCCTTTCTTTCCTTCTTTGCTTCTTTCTTCCTTCCTTCCTTTCCTCCTTTCCTCCTTTCCTTCTTTCTTTCCTCAAACTTCTACTGATTCTCCCTACATTTTCTCCTTCTTTCCCTCCTTCCTTCCTTTCTTCTCCCCTCCCTCCCTTTCTTTCCTTCTTTGCTTCTTTCTTCCTTCCTTCCTTTCCTCCTTTCCTTCTTTCTTTCCTCATACTTCTACTAATTCTCTCTACATTTTCTCCTTCTTTCCCTCCTACCTTCCTTCCTTCCTCCCTCCCTCCCTCCTTTCTTTCCTTCTTTGCTTCTTTCTTCCTTCCTTCCTTTCCTCCTTTCCTTCTCTCTTTCCTCAAACTTCTACTAATTCTCTCTACATTTTCTCCTTCTTTCCCTCCTTCTTTCCTTCCTTCCTCCCTCCCTCCCTCCCTCCCTCCTTTCTTTCCTTCTTTGCTTCTTTCTTCCTTCCTTCCTTTCCTCCTTTCCCTCTTTCTTTCCTCATACTTCTACTAATTCTCTCTACATTTTCTCCTTCTTTCCCTCCTTCCTTCCTTCCTTCCTCCCTCCCTCCCTCCTTTCTTTCCTTCTTTGCTTCTTTCTTCCTTCCTTCCTTTCCTCCTCTCCTTCTTTCTTTCCTCATACTTCTAATAATTCTCTCTACTTTTCCTCCCTTTTATTCTGAGCCGTGTGGATGAAAGGCTCTTGGTGCTCCAGCCCAGGAGGCAGGGCTCTGCCTCTGAGGTAGGAGAGCCAACTTCAGGACACTGATCAACAAGAGACCTCCCAGCTCCACATAATATTAAACGGTGGAAATCTCCCAGAGACCTCCATCTTAACACCAGCACCCAGCTTCACTCAACGACCAGCAAGCCACAGTGCTGGACAACCTATGCCAAACAACTAGCAAAACAGGAACACAACCCCACCCATTAGCAGAGAGGCTGCCTAAAATCATAACAAGGCCACAGACACCCCAAAACACACCACCAGACGTGAACCTGCCCACTAGAGAGACAAGATCCAGCCTCATCCAGCACAACACAGGCACTAGTCCCCTCCACCAGGAAGCCTACACAACCCGCTGAAACAACCTTAGCCACTGGAGACAGACATCAAAAACAACGGGAACTACGAACGTGCAGCCTGAAAAAGGAGACCCCAAACACAGTAAGATAAGCAAAATGAGAAGACAGAAAAACACACAGCAGATGAAGGAGCAAGATAAAAACCCACCAGACCTAACAAATGAAGAGGAAATAGGCAATCTACCTGAAAAAGAATTCAGAATAATGATAGTAAGGATGATCCGAAATCTTGGAAGTAGAATGGACAAAATGCAAGAAACAGTTAACAAGGACCTACAAGAACTAAAGATGAAACAAGCAACGATGAACAACGCAATAAATGAAATTAAAAGTACTCTAGATAGGATCAATAGCTGAATAACTGAGGCAGAAGAACGGATAAGTGACCTGGAAGATAAAGTAGTGGAAATAACTACTGCAGAGCAGAATAAAGAAAAAAGAATGAAAAGAACTGAGGACAGTCTCAGAGAGCTCTGGGACAACATTAAACGCACCAACATTCGAATTATAGGGGTTCCAGAAGAAGAAGAAAAAAAGAAAGGGACTGAGAAAATATTTGAAGAGATTATAGTTGAAAACTTCCCTAATATGGGAAAGGAAATAGTTAATCAAGTCCAGGAAGCACAGAGAGTCCCATACAGGATAAATACAAGGAGAAATACGCCAAGACACATATTAATCAAACTATCAAAAATTAAATACAAAGAAAGCATATTAAAAGCAGCAAGGGAAAAACAACAAATAACACACAAGGGAATCCCCATAAGGTTAACAGCTGATCTCTCAGCAGAAACCCTACAAGCCAGAAGGGAGTGGCAGGACATACTGAAAGTGATGAAGGAGAAAAACCTTCAACCAAGACTACTCTACCCAGCAAGGATCTCATTCAGATTTGATGGAGAAATTAAAACCTTTACAGACAAGCAAAAGCTGAGAGAGTTCAGCACCACCAAACCAGCTTTACAACAAATGCTAAAGGAACTTCTCTAGATAAGAAATGCAAAAGAAGGAAACGACGTATAATAACGAACCCAAAACAATATAGAAAATGGGAATAGGAACATACATATCGATAATTACCTTAAATGTAAATGGACTAAATGCTCCCACCAAAAGACACAGATTGGCTGAATGGATACAAAAACAAGACCCTTATATATGCTGTCTACAAGAGACCCACCTCAGACCTAGAGACACATACAGACTGAAAGTAAGGGGATGGAAAAAGATATTCCATGCAAATGGAAACCAAAAGAAAGCTGGAGTAGCAATTCTCATATCAGACAAAATAGACTTTAAAATAAGGACTATTAAAAGGGATAAAGAAGGACACTACATAATGATCAAGGGATCGATCCAAGAAGAAGATATAACAATTGTAAATATTTATGCACCCAACATAGGAGCACCTCAATACGTAAGGCAAATACTAACAGCCATAAAAGGGGAAATAGACAGTAACACATTCATAGTAGGGGACTTTAACACCCCACTTTCACCCATGGACAGATCATCCAAAATGAAAATAAATAAGAAAACACAAGCTTTAAATGATACATTAAACAAGATGGACTTAATTGATATTTATAGGACACTCCATCCAAAAACAACAGAATACACATTTTTCTCAAGTGCTCATGGAACATTCTCCAGGATAGATCATATCTTGGGTCACAAATCAAGCCTTGGTAAATTTAAGAAAATTGAAATTGTATCAAGTATCTTTTCTGACCACAACGCCATGAGACTAGATATCAATTACAGGAAAAGATCTGTAAAATATACAAACACATGGAGGCTAAACAATACACTACTTAATAATGAAGTGATCACTGAAGAAATCAAAGAGGAAATAAAAAAATACCTAGAAACAAATGACAATGGAGACACAACGACCCAAAACCTATGGGATGCAGCCAAAGCAGTTCTAAGGGGGAAGTTTATAGCAATACAAGCCCACCTTAAGAAGCAGGAAACATCTCGAATAAACAACCTAACCTTGCACCTCAAGCAATTAGAGAAAGAAGAACAAAAAAGCCCCAAAGCTAGCAGAAGAAAAGAAATCATAAAAATCAGATCAGAAATAAATGAAAAAGAAATGAAGGAAACGATAGCAAAGATCAATAAAACTAAAAGCTGGTTCTTTGAGAAGATAAATAAAATAGATAAACCACTAGCCAGACTCATCAAGAAAAAAAGGGAGAAGACTCAAATCAATAGAATTAGAAATGAAAAAGGAGAAATAACAACTGACACTGCAGAAATAAAAAAAATCATGAGAGATTACTACAAGCAACTCTATGCCAATAAAATGGACAATCTGGAAGAAATGGACAAATTCTTAGAAATGCACAACCTGCCAATACTGAATCAGGAAGAAATAGAAAATATGAACAGACCAATCACAAGCACTGAAATTGAAACTGTGATTAAAAATCTTCCAACAAACAAAAGCCCAGGACCAGATGGCTTTACAGGTGAATTCTATCAAACGTTTAGAGAAGAGCTAACACCTATCCTTCTCGAACTCTTCCAAAATATAGCAGAGGGAGGAACACTCCCAAATTCCTTCTACGAGGCCACCATCACCTTGATACCAAAACCAGACAAGGATGTCACAAAGAAAGAAAACTACAGGCCAATATCACTGAGGAACATAGATGCAAAAATCCTCAACAAAATACTAGCAAACAGAATCCAACAGCACATTAAAAGGATCATACACCATGATCAAGTGGCGTTTATTCCAGGAATGCAAGGATTCTTCAATATACGCAAATCTATCAATGTGATAAACCATATTAACAAATTGAAGGAGAAAAACCATATGATCATCTCAATAGATGCAGAGAAAGCTTTTGACAAAATTCAACACCCATTTATGATAAAAACCCTCCAGAAAGTAGGCATAGAGGGAACTTTCCTCAACATAATAAAGGCCATATATGACAAGCCCACAGCAAACATCATCCTCAATGGTGAAAAACTGAAAGCATTTCCACTAAGATCAGGAACAAGACAAGGTTGCCCACTCTCACCACTCTTATTCAACATAGTTTTGGAAGTTTTAGCCACAGCAATCAGAGAAGAAAAGGAAATAAAAGGAATCCACATCAGAAAAGAAGAAGTAAAGCTGTCACTGTTTGCAGATGACATGATACTATACATAGAGAATCCTAAAGATGCTACCAGAAAACTACTAGAGCTAATCAATGAATTTGGTAAAGTAGCAGGATACAAAATTAATGCACAGAAATCTCTGGCATTCCTATATACTAGTGATGAAAAATCTGAAAGTGAAATCAAGAAAACACTCCCATTTACCATTGCAACAAAAAGAATAAAATATCTAGGAATAAACCTACCTAAGGATACGAAAGACCTGTATGCAGAAAATTATAAGACACTGATGAAAGAAATTAAAGATGATACAAATAGATGGAGAGATATACCATGTTCTTGGATGGGAAGAATCAACATTGTGAAAATGACTCTACTACCCAAAGCAATCTACAGATTCAATGCAATCCCTATCAAACTACCACTGGCATTTTTCACAGAACTAGAACAAAAAATTTCGCAATTTGTATGGAAACACAAAAGACCCCGAATAGCCAAAGCAATCTTGAGAACGAAAAAAGGAGCTGGAGGAATCACGCTCCCTGACTTCAGACTATATTACAAAGCAACAGTAATCAAGACAGTATGGTACTGGCACATAAACAGAAAGATAGATCAGTGGAACAGGATAGAAAGCCCAGAGATAAACCCACACACATATGGACACCTTATCTTTGATAAAGGAGGCAGGAATGTACAGTGGAGAAAGGACAGCCTCTTCAATAAATGGTGCTGGGAAAACTGGACCGGTACATGTAAAAGTATGAGATTAGATCACTCCCTAACACCATACACAAAAATAAGCTCAAAATGGATTAAAGACCTAAATGTAAGGCCAGAAATTATCAAACTCTTAGAGGAAAACATAGGAAGAACACTCTATGACATAAATCACAGCAAAATCCTTTCTGACCCACCTCCTAGAGTAATGGAAATAAAAACAAAAATAAACAAATGGGACCTAATGAAACTTCAAAGCTTTTGCACAGCAAAGGAAACCATAATCAAGACCAAAAGACAACCCTCAGAATGGGAGAAAATATTTGCAAATGAAGCAACTGACAAAGGATTAATCTCCAAAATTTACAAGCAGCTCATGCAGCTCAATAACAAAAAAACAAACAACCCCATCCAAAAATGGGCAGAAGACCTAAACAGACATTTCTCCAAAGAAGATATACAGAATGCCAACAAACACATGAAAGAATGCTCAACATCATTAATCATTAGAGAAATGCAAATCAAAACTACAATGAGATATCATCTCACACCAGTCAGAATGGCCATCATCAAAAAATCTAGAAACAATAAATGCTGGAGAGGGTGTGGAGAAAAGGGGACACTCTTGCACTGCTGGTGGGAATGTGAATTGGTTCAGCCACTATGGAGAACAGTATGGAGGTTCCTTAAAAAACTAGAAATAGAATTACCATATGACCCAGCAATCCCACTACTGGGCATATACCCTGAGAAAACCAAAATTCAAAAAGAGTCATGTACCAAAATGTTCATTGCAGCTCTATTTACAATAGCCCGGAGATGGAAAGAACCTAAGCGCCCATCATCGGACGAATGGATAAAGAAGATGTGGCACATATACACAATGGAATATTACTCAGCCTTAAAAAGAAATGAAATTGAGATATTTGTAATGAGATGGATAGACCTAGAGTCTGTCATACAGAGTGAAGTAAGTCAGAAAGACAAAGACAAATACCGTATGCTAACACATATATATGGAATTTAAGGGGAAAAAATGTCATGAAGAACCTAGGGATAAGACAGGAATAGAGGCGCAGACCTACTGGAGAACGGACTTGAGGATAGGGGGAGGGGGAAGGGTGAGTTTTGACAGGGCGAGAGAGAGTCATGGACATATACACACTAACAAACGTAGTAAGGTAGATAGCTAGGGGGAAGCAGCCGCAAGGCACAGGGATATAAGCTCGGGGCTTTGGGACAGCCTGGAGGGGTGGGAGGGGGAGAGTGGGAGGGAGGGAGACGCAAGAGGGAAGACACATGGAAGCACATGTATATGTATAGCTGATTCACTTTGTTATAAATCAGAAACTAACACACCATTGTAAAGCAATTATACCCCAATAAAGATGTTAAAAAAAAAAAAGAGAGGCAGAAGAGGGAGAACCAAAGAGATGGTGGTGTGAGAAGAACTTGGCCCAAAGTTGCTGGCTTTGAAGATGGAGGAATCAGAAAAAACAGACGAGCTCTAGAAGCTAGAAAAGGCAAGGAGATGAACTCTCCCATAGAGTGTCCAGAAGGGTGTGCACACTGCCAGCACCTTGATTTTAACCCAGTGAGGTTCATTCTGGAATTTTGACCTCAAGAAACATTAGATAATACATTTGTATCATCAAAGTGTGGTGTTTACATTTGTAAGCCACCAAGTTTGTGATAATTTGTCACAGCAGCAGTAGAAAACTAATACAATTATAACTACTGTTTTAAAGTTTTTGATAATTTCAACATCTACATTATCTCATGGTTGGTGACTTTGCTTATTCTCCTGCAAGTTGTAATTTTCCTGGTTCCTCATATGTTGAATAGTTTTGGCTTATATTTGGATATTTTAACTACTGTGCTATGAGATCCTGGATCTTGTTTAAACCCTAAAGATAATGTTGACTTTTTTAAATCAGGCAATCGATCTAGTTAGGTTAAAGCCATAAGTTCCAACCCACCTTTTGTGGGCTCTAGTTTCAAGGTCTGTTCAGTTCTCAAAACCTTTGGCTGTGCTGTTTGAATCTGTCCCATGCATGTAACATCCAGTGGTCATTCTGGGACCTGGGCAATGGTCCAGTCTGTAACTGAATTCCTTAAGCCTTCAGTGTGCTATTTAGGGTAAGAGTGACACATGCTAAACGCAGAGTTGAGCCCAGAAGTTCATCCACCACTTTATGGGATAACTCTTTTGAGCTTTGTCTTTGCAATCTCCCCAAACCTTCCCATTCTATGGGATCCCTACTTTTGGTCCTTCAGCCAGACAAATGGGGCAAGAAGAAGGTTTCTCAGCCTGAGTGGGAAACCTAACGTGTTTCCCTAGAATTCTTGTGGCACCTGAGATCAGGCAGGAACATTTGGACAAGGTCTGATAAAGGCAAGCTGACCACCACCTGAGGTTCTAAACTCTTAAGGGAAATATGGTTTGTGTAAGATTCAGTGTGTAATGAGATTTTTAACTTGAGCAGTAGTATAGCAATGAGGGACAACCTAAACTTTTTATTTTTAGACAATTGTAAATTCACATGCAGTTGTCAGAAATAATACGGAGACTCCATATACCCTTTATCCAGTTTCCACAATGATAACGTCTTGTAAAACTGTAGTAAAATATCACAGCCAGCATATTGACACTGAATATAGTCAAGATACAGAACATTTCCATCACCACCAGCCTCCTTCATGTATCCCTTTTTAGTCACACTTACTTCCTTTCCAGGCCCACCCCTCCTTAATCCCTTAACCCCTGAAAACCATTTATCTGTTTGCCATTCCTCCATTATTTCAAGAATATTATGCAGTGGAACCACACAGTATATGAACCATAAATATGAGTGAAGAAGAACAAATAATTTTGTGCCTGACCCTTAAAATGAGTCATATAAAGGGGAAAGTCTCTTCAAAATAGTAGTAGCAGGATTCAATAATAATTCAATAATAGTAGATCAGGATTCAATGCTCAATTTCTCTTAGCCCAGTTGCCTCATTCTTTTAACAACCTGTTTCAACTATATTTTTTTCAAATATAAATATTAGAGGTATATATATTTCAAATATATATTAGAGATAAATATATAGTAAATACATATAAATATAAATATATAATTCAAATACGTATATATTTCATATATATAGACACTGATACATACAGTATTTTTCAGAAAACTCTAAGATCTTTTGTTTTCCATGATACATCTGACCAAATATCACTAATTACTACATAATCTTATCCATCATTTTCTAGTCATTGGTACCTTCTACTCATTGCCTTAAAATTTTGAGAAACTGACTTATAGTCTTCATCATTAAAAATCCTGATATCCTCCAAGTAGTCCTCAATGTCCAGGAGGCAACTCCTCTAACACCTAATTGTTTTTGATCCTTAACCTCAGCTTTAGAAATCTAAAAAAGTAGTCATATGGTAATTCAACTTTCTGTCACCCTGCCCTACTTAATTGTACCATGGCATTTTTTTCTGCTTCCAATTTTTTTCTGTTAACTTCTTTCCATAAGAATTTAAATGCATTCACGTATCTCTCATATTAAAAAAAAGAACTGCTCTACTAACTTTTGCTTATTCCCTATCCCTACCCAGTTAAACTTCTCAGGAGTTCTCGTCAATCACTTTCTTTCCTACCACTCACTTCTCAGACCAGTGCTTTTTTTGTTCTTCAGGGCAATAGCACGAACAACTTTTTTTTCTTTTTTAAAATTTTATTGGGGTTATAGTGATTACAATGTTGTGTTAGTTTCAGGTGTACAGCAAAGTGAATCTGTTATACATATACATATATCCACTCTTTCTTATATGCTTTTTCCCATATAGGCCATTTACAGAGTATTGAGTAGAGTTCCCTGTGCTATACAGTAGGTCCTTTTCTTTTCATTCTGTAGCTCACTCAAGGAATTGTCACAGATACCAATGAGTTAAGCTGTCATTTATATTCTGATGATTCCTAAATCCATTTTCCTAAACCACGTCTTTCTTAGCTTCAAATTTCTAATTCAAGTCTTACTGAAGAAACATTTCCATTTAGATGACATAAAAGTACCTCAAACATAAACTGTTCATATCTAAACTTACATTTTTTTTCCCAAAAACTACTTGCCCCTACTCTGTTCTATACTTCAGTGAATGGCATCACCAGCCATGTACTTGTACATATCTAGAATAATTCCTGCTTAATTCCACCTCCTCACCCCCTCACCACAGTCAATATATTTCTGTCAATTCTATCTCAAATTCATTAACTTTTCTCCAACCTCATTGTTAGTACCTTATTTCAGGTCACCATTACCTCTCACCTGGATCACTGAACAGTCCTTATTTTGTAATTTAATAGTTATTTATTAGGCACCTACTATGTGCCAGCCATTGTTCTAGGCACTTGGGATATACCAACAAATAAATTTAGATAAAAATCCTTCCCTTATGGAGATCACCTTATAGCAGGCCAAGATAGACAATAATCAATGAACATAAATAAGTAAATTATATAGTATTTTAGAAAGTTAAGAGTCAAGCAGAATGAGGGAAACCACTAAGAGGTAGGGGTGGGGGCTGTTTCTAGTGCTAAATAAAGAGGATGACATTTGAGCAAAAACCTGAAGGAAGAGTGTTAGCCATGTGAAAACCTGGAGGAAGAACGGGCAGAGGAAACAGCCAGTGCAAGAATGCCGTGGGCCAGGCTTTCTGTACCCTTTAATCAAAATGCCTGACCGAGACACTGTGCCAGGAAGTCTGGGCCCTGCCATGTTCCCACTGAAGTGGGGAGCATGGCATTTTTATTTTAGAAATATAATCTTAGACTCCTGAACATTAAAGATGATGTCCTATATCTCTGTATCCCTAATACCTAGTTCAGCCCTGACACACAAATCTATACTCAACAAACATTTGCTGAATGAATGATTAGAGCAGGCCTTACACTGGGAGCCAGGGGAAACTAATTAGAGGACTATTTCCACACCATAGATGAGAAATGACAAAGGACTGGGCTAAAGCAAGGACTCTGGGGATGGAGATAAACGGATAGATTTGAGAGAGATTTAGGAGGTAGAATTTGTGAGATTAGCGGCTGATTGCTTGTGGAGAGAGTTTTTGGCTTGGTTGACTAATGGGCTGTGGCAACAGAGGAAAGAGAGAGAAAGAGCAGAGAATTTGTTTCTGTGTGATCCTGTTTTGCCAAGGAGGGTGTTGAAGAGGAGCATTAACTCAGTGTGCTTTTTCTTTGTGTTGGTAACACTAGTGGAACTGAGGTGGAGATAAACCGATGAAGTATTGAAATAGTGGGGCACAGAAGAGATCTCAGCTCTGAAGTACATAGGCAGTGATTCTCAAACTTCAGTGGACGTGTGAATCAGCTGGGCGGGACTTGTTAAAACTTGATCATTTTATTTTCTTATTGAAGTATAGTTGATTTACAATGTTGTGTTTCTGGTGTATAGCAAAGTGATTCAGTTATATATAGATATTCTTTTTCAGACTCTCTTCCATTATAGATTATTACAAGATATTGATATAGTTCCCTGTGCTGTACAGTAGGTCCCGCTGTTTATCTATTTTTTCTTTTTTTGGCTGGGCACACGGCATGCTGGATCTTTAGTCCCCCGACCAGGGATCCAACCTGTGCCCCCTGCAGTGGAAGCGCAGAGTCTTAACCACTGGACACTCTATTGTATATATAGTAGTGTGTATCTGTTGATCCCAAACTCCTAATTTACCCCACACCCGACCTCACTTTCCTCTTTCGTAACCATAAGATTGTTTTCTATGCCTGTGAGCCTATTTCTGTTTTGTAAATAACTTCATTTGTATCATTTTTTTAGATTCCACAAATAAATGATATCATATAATATTTCTCTTTCTCTGTCTGACTTGCTAAAGTGAACTTAGTATGATAAACACTAGGTCTGTCCAGGTTGCTGCAAATGGCATTATTTCATTCTTTTTTATGGCTGAGTAATATTCCATTATATAAATGTACCACATCTTCTTTTTCCATTCATCTGTGGATGGACACTTAGGTTGCTTCCATGTCTTGGCTATTGTAAATAGTGTTGCTATGAACATCGGGGTGCATGTATCTTTTCTGATTAGAGTTTTCAAAACTTCATTATTTTAGTCTCAAGTCCAAAGATTTCTTTTTAGTAGCTCTGGAGTAGGGCACAGGAATCTGCATTTTACACACACATGCACAAACACAGGTGTTCCAGTGCAGAGAGTGTCCAGACCTCACTTTAAGAAACACTAATATTGTTGGTGGGTGGGACCTGAGCCTATAAATTAAAGGGTACAAGCATGAATGAGAAGAGGATTGATGGAAGAAATCTAGAAAACACATATTTACAGAGAGGGCTCACAGAGAGAAAGCTTCTGAGCTGTGGTTTGAGAGCTCTACTATTTATCAGTTCACATCATTGTCTGAACATCCTAGATTTGTGGTCTGTCTTGTTTGGAGCTGAGGGTTTGTATTAGACAAAGGTGAAATAGATACTTTGAAAAGAAGTTGGGTTCAAATTTAGAGGAAGGTTGAATGGCTAACTAAGGAGTTGATCTCCTCAGCACTACCATCTGTGAAAGCCATTGGTGAAAGTTTTTGATCAGGCCAAGAAGATGATGAAAGCAGAATTTTCGAAAGATTGGATTTGTACTAAATGGTTGAGAAGAGGAGAAAGTAAAGCAAAATCAGTTTTTTAAAAAGACTGCAGAAAGGGAAAATCAAAAAATGTGAACTGAACTATGTAAAGGATTTTTAAAAACCCTGTGAAAAAAGCAGGGGCTGACACAGAGATTTAATTGGATTGGAGGCTCAGAGGCCAAGGTCGGAGAGAATGTTTAGAAGGGATGGTTAGCAGGGCCAGACACTACAGAGACAGCAGTAAATCCACCTGCCACTAAAAAAAAAAAAAAAAAATAATAGAATACGTGGTGTCAAAGGAATAACTGCTGAACAGAGGGCCCTCTCATCCACATCTGTTGCTAAGATAACATGCTTTTAACTTTTAATTCTTGCATTGATCACACTGAGCATTCAAAGTCACCCTTTCTGAAATTCTGAAAAAGGAAACAATTCCTACCTTTTCAAGGTCTTTGGAAGAGGAGTAAATGACCCAGAAAACCAAGATAAACATCAACATCAGCAGTAATTTATGAGCTACAGCATTTGGAAACAAAGCAAGAATCTTGTAAGAGAGGACAGGAGAAATAATCACATGTTAAAAAATCAAATAAATATAACATTGCTGTGTATACCTAGGTTCCTCCTCAGTACTTTTCCAGAATAGGGTTATGTTCTGTACAACTGCTCTCTTCTGGGTTTCCAGGAAATTCCATCATATGTTCTATTAGAAATCAGAAACAACTGTCCTCCCCAAAGCAGAGAGCTGAACTGGGTGAGGCAGGAAAGAACTCCTGGTTCCTGACTCTCAGATGAACTCTTTCGTTTGGAGTCACATCAGGGCTCTGAGCCTTTTCTCTCATGGAGGGCTCAGCAGGTGTAGTAAGGTTTTAGTGACTATTTACCCTAAGAAGCACTTTTTTTCTGTTGCCTTCTGATGAATTCTGGTCTCTAAATCTCTCTCAGATACACACACACACGCACACACGCACACACGCATGCACGCACATATGCATTATCTGGTATCCACTCTCCCTGGTCTTACATGCTTCTGGGGGCTTCCTTCTAAATCTCCCCTTTGTTTTCTTAGGCAGCTTGTTTCCACCTCAGGTTTTTAATCACCTCATGCTAAAGTAGTTGAGAAACATTGCCATAAAGGGCAAGAGTGTATTCTTTAGAGAAGGTCATTGTTGAGTGGCCAGAATTTTAGTTTTTGTTTTGCAAACCCAGAATACCAAAAGTATGTGCCAAAGAGTTAAATTACAGCAGTGTTTCCCAAACTTCTTTTTCCTGGGACCCACAGTAAGAACATCATATCAAATCTCGTTTCAGGGCACACAGACACACACACACACACACACACACACACACACACACACACATCCCAAAGTTTCATAAAACAATCCTTATCCTTACTGCGTGCAATGTACCGTGATATTTTCTAGTTATTCTATTTTACTCTATACTACTCTATTCCATTTTTAAAGTATTTTTCAGGCCCAAATAAGATAAGTTTACTATCCCCTAAAGGGTTGCAATGCGCCATTTGAAAAGCACTGACTGGTCTATGGTTCTCCCTCCTGTCTGTCAGTACGGTACCTATGGATGAATATCTCCTCTATCATATTCTCATATTTTCTCACAGGAATTACAGCCGGCCAGAGTTTCTTTGGATAAAGCAGTCTTTGCATTTACTTCGGGACTGGAGTCTCCCTATAAGCTTCACTGATCAAAAGCTGAAATGCCATTTGTGGCCAGAGTGTGCCAGGTAGAATCACAGCCCTCCCCAGCGATGAACTGACCCTGCTCACTCCACAGAGCCAGGGAAAGAAGCCAGGAGGGAGTTCGTTTTAGAGAACGGACATATCTAATCCCAGCGCAGGGTCACCTTTGGTTGAGGTCTTACGTAGTTGTTTATTTACTTATTTACGTAGTGAATTTCCTTTGCTTATGCCCTCGTTTCGCTGTCATGTGGAATTAGTCACTTCCACAGTAGCAGAAGTATCGGAAAAACTGGAAAGAAGGAAAACAGAAGTCCTCGTCCACGGTTCTTGAATGACTGAGATTTGATTTGGTTGGTTCTTCTCAACATTTGGAGTGTGGTCTTTTTTTTTTTTTTTTTTTTTTTTGCGGTACGCGGGCCTCCCACCGTTGTGGCCTCTCCCGTTGCGGAGCACAGGCTCCGGACACGCAGGCTCAGCGGCCATGGCTCACGGGCCCAGCCGCTCCACGGCATGTGGGATCTTCCCGGACCTGGGCACGAACCCCGTCCCCCGCATCGGCAGGCGGACTCTCAACCACTGTGCCACCAGGGAAGCCCTGTAGTGTGTGCTTTGTAAACACTTTCCCTTGGTCTAAACAACTGCATCCATTAAGCACTCCAACAATGATGATTTAAATTAAATCTCAGGGGACTTCCCTGACTGTCCAGTGGTTACGACAACTCCGCGCTTCCACTGCAGGGGGCGCGTGTTGGATCCCTGGTCAGGACACTAAGATCCCTCATACGGCGGGGCGGGGCGCAGCCGTGGCATGAATGAATGAATGAATGAATAAAATCAATCTCAGGCCATAAGAGGAGGAGCCATAGGTCTAAATCTCACTGCACCCTGCATCTGTAACAGGATAGGAGAGAGTCCAAAAGAGCAAATTCCATGGAAGTGGGGAATCATTGTCACTAACAGTGGTAAAGTAGTCACAATGCAGCCACCTACCAGGTGGCCTGTTACCACCATATTATATCAGCCATGCTCAATTTGCATTGCTCTGCATGGAGATAGCTATAGAGATAGAGATACCTAGGTAGAGATACGTATATAGATATACATATGTATATTTCACATATATATGTATGTACATATAACATTTGTTTGTTTGCATCTGTACCAATCTGTCCAGGCACGTATCCATATAACTGTATGGATATCAGGGCTGTGATCACAGAATGCAGAAGGTTGGCACAGAGATACAGTAGATAATTTCTAAAGGAATGTATTGAAAGAAAAGAGATATAGACCCCGGCAGTCCTTCCCCACACCTCATAAGGCATGTTTCTCTCTACTGCCTTGTACTACTGTATTGTGACAATGATAACAGTGGGTCCAGTATCCTTAAACTAAACCCTAAAAACCTTCTCTCTTGTGTAGAACTAAGTGAAAATACTTGGCTCCCTAAATCTTTGATGATAAATGTGTGCTCTGAGCCACAGCATAATAACCATAGTCCCATAGATAATAGCATAGTAGACAGACACATGCTTTGTACCCCTAAAATACATAATTAACTCATTTTGTTTTCATAAGACTTGCTGAGCTAATCAGGACAAATACTACCACGCCAGTGTAACAAAGAGCCTGGGATATGGAGAAGGGCTACAAAAGTGGCCTGAGGTCACCGTGTCAGCAATTGAGCTGAGGCTAGAGCTTCCTTGACTTGTGAGGGCATGCAGCCCACAGGAATGGGCATGGTGGTTTCAGGGTATGGCTCTGCATCCTGGAGACTCATTTGAGAAGAAATAAATGTAGTGAAGGAAAGCTGATTTTTGGTTGACATAACAGTCTTGGCTTTTACTTCTCAAATTAAAAATTATTGCCCAAAGGCGTGGGTAGTATGAGGCCACACTTGCGGGAAAGAGGGTACTTAGGTACTCCAAGAGTACATTTTCCAATAGTGTTAATTTTACTCAATGATTTGGTGTGTGTGTGGGGGGGGGTGATTAAAGCCATTTAATTGGTAAATAACTTAGACAACTTTGTCAATTTAAACTGCAGCATACCCCTTGGGAAATGCAACATTGGCATAAAGTTTTTTTAAGATAAAAGAAAAGATGGCCAAGGAATCTTAATCCCTTAGCAGGGTCTTTTTTAGCCACATGCATAGGCCCTGGGAGGTTAAAATCTATTCTAGTCTGCTTTTGGAATACATTCACAGAGAAGTTTGAGCTAAACTCAGAGAACTTCCCCTGGCACACACTCAGGAAACTATGAGAAAGTGCTGCCAACACCCTTGTGGGAGAGGTTGCCTTGACTTCATGAACATAAATCTCCAGTCTGGGAACAGTGGGGGAAGGCAACGAACATTTGCTCTAGGCAGAACATTAAGAACCCACTCCTGATATTTCCATCCATTTGGACATATAAGACACCGTATATATATAAGACACCATATAAGACACCATCTCCAATTACAGCATTCTTATAAGTAACAGTGAATTTTGGGGTGAGGCATTGTTCTCCACTTGCTTTTTTCTAATTCCTCAACTCATTCAGAACTCAGCCTACAAAAAAGATTTTATTAGTACCCCTTTTAAAAAACATGGATTTCCTGAGTACTGTGTGCTATCGATTACACGATGCTGGTAGTACATCGTCTAATTTAATTCTCATAAACTTGGAGAGTTAGAAAGCATCATCCCCAATACACAGATGGAGAAAGGGAGACTCAGAAAAGTAAAATAATTTGCTTATTCTTTCTTTCTTTCTTTTTTTTTTTTTTGCTTATTCTTGTATAAGTCCATGTCTAGGCCTGAGTCTAAGCTCAGAGGAGAGGAATATAAACCATGACCATGGACCAAATCTGATCTGTGACCTGTTTTTGTAAATAAAGTGTTTCTTGGAAGACAGCCATGCCCATTTGCTTACATATTGTCTAGGGCTGCTTTTTCCCTGAAACAACAGATTTGAGTAATTGTGACAGAGATCATACGACCCAAAAGGCTGAAATTTTTACTATCTGACCCTTGACAGAAAAATTTGCCTATGAACCCCAGTCTAAGCAATCGAATAACTTATTAGATTAGTAAAAGTGAAAAAGTGTGGAGGCTACAGGAAGAAAAGGAGGATGTACTCACTAACGGGAGTAGTGAAGTGGCAGAGAAATTATGGCTAATGACGAGCTGTTATTACAGTGGTGTAAAGAGGAAGATCACTGGATTGAAAAGACAAGAAACTATGAGGATTTAGATGTCAGAGGTGTCATCCATGTGACTTTTAAAAACACACAGAATGAGAGCAGGATTTGGGGTGGGAAAGAGGGTCATGAACTCAATACTAAAATCTTTTACAATGTAAGGGAAAGATTGATAGATGGCAAATAAAAAAGAGTGGTGATGGGTATTAGCAGAAGAGAATGATCCTCAAAAAGAGGAGGAACTCTACAGAAGAAGGTGGAGATTTAATTATTTGAAAGCAGCTCTGTTGATGGCAACCCTCATTGTCCGCTGGATCCTTGCCACTTATATTGAAATACCTGATACTCAGTACCCACGTTAGGCCATCAGAGGTCATAGTGACCTACTAGCTGACATGTCCTTTGGTATCACTAACAAATTTCTAGGCATTTTTATTTAAACTGTTGTTAAAAGTTGCTTCCATGTCTTGACTATTCTAAACAGTGCTGCAATGAACGATGAACATTGAAGCATTATTTACAATAGTCAAGACATGGAAACAACCTAAATGTCCATTGACAGAGGAATGGATAAAGAAGATATGGTATATATATACAATGTAATATCACTCAGCTATAAAAATGAATGAAATAGGGCTTCCCTGGTGGCGCAGTGTTTGAGAGTCCGCCTGCCGATGCAGGGGACACGGGTTCGTGCCCCGGTCCGGGAAGATCCCACATGCCGCGGAGCGGCTGGGCCTGTGAGCCGTGGCCGCTAAGCCTGCACATCCAGAGACTGTGCTCCGCAACAGGAGAGGCCGCAACAGTGAGAGGCCGTGTACCAAAAAAAAAAAAAAAAAAAAAAGAATGAAATAATGCCATTTGCAGCAATATGGAGGGACTTAGAGATTATCATACTAAATGAAGTAAGTCAGACAGAGAAAGACAAATATCATATGATATTACTCATATGTGGAACATAATTTTTTAAATGATACAAATGAACTTATTTACAAAACAGAAACAGACTTACAGATATCAAAAACAAACTTCTGGTTACCAAAGGGGAAACGTGGTGGGGAGGGATAAATCAGGAGCAAGGGATGAACATGCACACACTGCTGTGTACAAGATAGATAACTAACAAGGACATACTGTATAGCACAGGGAACTCTACTCAATATTCTGTGATAATCTATAAGGGAAAAGAATCTTAAAAAATGAATAAATGTATATTTATAACTGAATCACTTTATTGTACACCTGAAACTAACACATTGTAAATCAATTATACTCTCATAAAATTAAAATTTTAACAATAACAACAAAAAGGCATTTACCAAGCATCACAGCATCTGCTGCTCCACCTGCACAAACTTCAATGAGAATCTGCAAGCAAATAAAAAAGCGTGTGTCTGGCCAAAAAAAAAATGTTGTTAAAGGGAACGTATAGGAAGGAGACCTTTGAGATGGCATTTGAGAATCTCCCCATTTCCAAATGCTATTGTCGCATACAGCTTTCCACATAAAATATTCACATAACACTAGGAGAAAATAACAAAGCAGTGCCAAAATGTGGATTCTGCGCCCTTGGCTCCTACCATCAGCATTTATGTGAACCCCTTCTCTGCACCAACCTCATGGTGGACTGGCTTAAACTCTAACTTTAGAAAGACTACAAGTAATTGTATTTAATGGATTTTGGGGTTGTTCAGGTATAAACAAAACTAAGAATGGTTTTCATTCTATGCTTCATGTTTAGTACCCTTCAACCCCAAACAGAGTGCACTGATTTTCCCTCAATATGTTTCTAGTATGTGATGCATTCCAGTATTTGAACATATATCCCACATAACTGTATTTAGTTTTAACAGCTTTATTAAGCTATAATATCCATACCATAAAACCCATTCACTGACTTTTAATAAATTTACCTAATTATGAAACAATTACCTAAAATCAATTTTAGAACATTTTTATCATCCCCAAAAGATCCCTTGTCTCCATATTCAGTCCCTTCTTATTCCCACCTCCAACTTCAGGTGACCATTAATCTGCTTTCAGTCACTTGGTCTTTTCTGGACATTTCATATAAATGTAATCATTCAATATATGGTCTTTTATGTCAGGCTTTTTTTTTTTTTTTTTTTTGCTTAGCATAAGATTTTGGAGGTTTTTTCTATGTGGTAGCATGAATCAGTACTTCATTCATTTTTATTTCTGGACAATATACCACTGTCTGGATAGACCACATTTTATTTATCCATTCATCAGTTTATGGACATTCAAGTTGTTTCCCCTTTGGGGCTCTTATGAAATAATGCTGCTGTAAACATTTATGTAAAAGTTTTTGTGTGGACATATGTTTTCATTTTTCTTGGTATATACCAGAAGTGGAATTTCTGGGTATATGGTTACTCTGTGTTTAACATTTGGAGGAACTGTCAGGAAATGCACCACTTTATAGTCTCACTAGCAATGGATGAGGATCCCAATTTCTCCACATCTTCACGAACCCTTGGTATTATCTATCTTTTTCATTATAGCCATTCTAGTGTATCTGAAGTGGTATCTCACTGTCATTTTAATTTGCATTTCCCTCATGACTAATGCTGTTGAGCATCTTTTCATGCGCTGATTGGTTTTTTATGTATCTTCTTTGGAGAAATGTTTATTCATATCTATTGTCTATTTTTTAATTAGGTCACTTGTCTTTTTATTATTGAATTGTAAAAGTTCTTTATCTATTCTATGTACAAGCCCCTGATTCTCTATATGATTTGCAAATGTTTTCTCCCATTCTGTAGATTGTCTTTTCATTTTTAAATAGTGTCCTTTGAAACACAAAACATTTTAATTTCAATGAATTTGAATGTATCTTCTTTTTTCTTTTGTTACTTGTACTTTTGGTCAAATCTAAGAAGGCTTTGTCTAACCTAAGGTCACAAAAATTTAATCATATATTTTCTTTTTTTATTATTGAACTATAGTTGATTTACAATGTTGTGTTTGTTTCAGGTGTACAAAAGAATGATTCATATATATGTATTTCTTTGCAGATTCTTTTCAATTATATGTTTTCTTTTTAAGAGGTTTGTAGATTTGTTGTAACATGTAGGTCTATAATCCATTTTGAGTTAATCTTTGTATATGGTGTGAGGAAGTGTTCCAACTTCATTGTTTTGCAAGTGGATATCCAGTTGTCCCAGCATCATTTGTCAAATAGACTATTCAAACAATTCTTTCCCCACTGAATTGTCTCAGCACTCTTGCCAAAAAGCAATTGATTATATTTGTAAGCGTTTATTTCTGAACTTTGAATTCATTCCATTGATCTATGAGTTTACTCTTATACCAATACCACACAGGCTTGATTACTGTTACTTTTCAGAACGATTCAAACTGGGAAGTATGGATTATCTGAAGTTATTCTTATTCAAAATTGTTTTGGCTATTCTGGGTCCCTTGCATTTTCATATGAATTGTAGGATCAGCTTGTTAATTTCTGCAAAAAAGCTATTTGATAGCAATTGTGTTGAATCTGCAGATCAATTTGGAAAGAACTGTCATCCTAACAATATTAAGTCCTCGGATCCATGAACATAGGATGTCTTTCCATTTTTTTTTTTAGGAGTTATATAATTACTTGCAACAATGTTTTGTAGTTTTCAGAATATAAGAATTTCACTTATTTTATTAAATTGATTCCTAAGTATTCTTTTGATGCTACTGTAAATAGAATTGTTTTGTTAATTTCATTTTCAAATTTTTCATTGATAATTTATAGAAATACTATTGGTTTGGGCATATTGAACTTATACTCTGCAACTTTGCTGAACTCATTTATTTTTTCTAATAGTTTTTAGTGAATTGCTTAGGATTTTCTATATGAAGTGTCATATCACCTGCAAATATTGTTTTACTTCTTCCTTTCCAATCTGAATGTCTCTTATTTTTCCTTGCCTAATTGCCCTGCATAGAACCTCCAGTACGATGCTGAATAACAGTGTTGAAAGCATGTATCTTTTCCTTTTTCTTTATCTTAGGGGAAGCTTTCAATCTTAAACCACTAATTACAGTCATCCCTCAGTATCAGTATTGGTTTCAGCACCCCCTCATCCCCCACTTCCCATGAATACCAAAATCCACAGATGCTCAAGTCTTGTACAGTCAGCCCTCCATATCTGCAAATGTAAACCCATGGCCACCTGTATGACATTAGATAGATGATAGATAGATAGATAGATAGATAGATAGATAGATAGATAGATATGCTTGTTTTATGGCATAGTACCTGTTCTTTCCTGGAAAATACTACCCATGCTCTTGATAAGTATGTGTGATTTCCTTTGTTGGTTGAAACATTCTATAGATATCTGTGAGGTCTAGTTGGTTTATAACATTGAAGTCTTATATTTCCTTGTCAGTCTTCTGCCTAGTTGTTCTAACCATTGTTAAAGTGGGATATTGAAGTCTTCATTATTGTTGAATTGTCTATTTCTCCCTTTAATTCTGTCAGTTATTGTTCCATGTATTTTGGAGCTCTATTATTAGATGCATGTATTTTTCTAATTGCTATATATGCATGATGGATTGACCCTTTTATCATTAGAAAATGTTCCTATTTATCTCCATTAACATTATTTGTTTTAAAATCTATTTTGTCTAGTATTGGTATAGCAACTCTAGCTTTCTTATCACTGCTATATGAATGATATGTCTTTTGCCATCATTTTACTTTCATTCTGTTTGAATCATTAAGTGTAGTGTAGCTACTTTGTCAGCACATATTTGGATGTTGTCTTATTAACCAATCTGGCAGTCTCTGTCTTTTGATTGGACTGATTAATCCACTCACATTTAATGTTATCATTGAGATAGTTGCTTTTTTGTTTTGTTTTGTTTTCAGTGTGTCCCATATCTTTTTGTTCCTCTGTTCCTTCTTTACTGCTTTGTTTGTATTAAATGAATATTTTCTAGTATAACTCTTAATTCTCTTGATGGTATCTTGACTATATAAAAATTTTAATTGTTGTTCTAGCAATTACCATATACAGTAGATTCTCAATATTCATGGTAGTTAAGTTCTATAGTCACCTTTTACGTGTGTGTATCAATTCAAATTATTCTCTGGGTCACCTACTTTTAGCCTGAAGAATTCCCCTTAGCAATGAATTCTCTCCATTTTTGTTCATCTGGGAATGTCTTTTTTTTTCTCAACCTTGATTTGTGAAAAATAGTTTTGCTGGATAAAAGTCTTGGTTGATGAGTTTTGGGGTTTTTTTTTCTCTTCCTCTTAGCACTTTAAATATTTATCCTACTGTCTTCTGGATCCATTGTTTCTAGTGAGAAGTTGACTGTTAATCTTACTGTGGCTTCCTTGCACATGACTAGTCATTTTTCTTTTTCTTTTTTTCCTTCCAGTTTTATTGATATAATTGATGTACAGCATTGTTTAAGTTTAAGGTGAACAGCATAATGATTTGACTTACATACATCATGAAATGATTACCACAAAAAGTTTAGTGAACATCCACCATCTCATATAGATACAAAATTAAAGAAATGTAAAAAATAAAATATTTTTCCTGTGATGAGAACTCTTAGGATTTACTCTCTTAACAACTTTCATATATAATGAACAGCAGTGTTAATTATATTTATCATGTTGTACATTACATCCCTAGCATTAATTTATTTTTTGACTGGGAGTTTGTACCTTTTGACTGCCTTCATCCAGTTCACTCTCTACCCCCCACCACCACCGCCGATTCTGGTAAGCACAAATCTGATCTCTTCTGCTATGACTTTGTTTTTGAAGTATAATTGACCTAAAACACTATGTTAGTTACTGTTGCACAGCACAATGATTCAATATTTCTATACATATCAAAATTATCACCATGACAGGTCTAGTTACAAATTGTCACCATAAAAATATATTACATAGCTATTGACTATATTCCCCACACTGTACATTTCATACTCATGACTCATCTATTTTGCAACTGGAAGTTTGTACCTCTTAATCTCCTTCACTTATTTCTTTTTTTTTAAACATCTTTATTGGAGTATAATTGCTTTACAATGGGTGTCAGCCTCTGCTTCATAACAAAGTGAATCAGTCACACATATACATATGTCCCCATATCTCTTCCCTCCTGCATCTCCCTCCCTCCCAACCTCCCTATCCCACCTCTCTAGGTGGTCACAAAGCACCAAGCTGATCTCCCTGTGCTATGTGGCTGCCTCCCACTAGCTATCTATTTTAAGTTTTGTAGTGTATATATGTCCAAGCCACTCTCTCACTTTGTCCCAGCTTACCCTTCCCCCTCCCTGTATCCTCAAGTCCATTCTCTCGTAGGTCTGCATCTTTATTCCCGTCTTGCCCCTAGGTTCTTCTGACCATGATTTTTTTCTTTTATTTTTAATTTTTATTTTTTGTTTTGTTTTTGTTTTTGTTTTTTGTGGTATGCAGGCCTCTTACTGTTGTGGCCTCTCCAATTGCGGAACACAGGCTCCGGACATGCAGGCTCAGCGGCCATCACTCACGGGCCCAGCTGCTCCGTGGCATGTGGGATCTTCCCAGACCGGGGCATGAATCCATGTCCCCTGCATCGGCAGGCGGACTCCCAACCACTATGCCATCAGGGAAGCCCTCTTTTTTTTTAGATTCCATATATATGTGATAGCATACAGTATTTGTTCTTCTCTTTCTGACTTACTTCATTCTGTATGAAAGTCTCTAGGTCCATCCACCTCACTACAAATAATTCAGTTTCATTCCTTTTTATGGCTGAGTGATATTCCATTATATACATGTGCCACATCTTCTTTATCCATTCATTTGTTGATGGACACTTAGGTTGCTTCCATGTCCTGGCTATTGTAAATAAAGCTGAAATGAACATTTTGGTACATGACTCTTTTTGAATTATGGTTTTCTCAGGGTATATGCCCCATAGTGGGATTTCTGGGTCGTATGGTAGTTCTATTTGTAGTTTTTTAAGGAACCTCCATACTATTCTCCATAGTGGGTATATCAATTTACATTCCCACCAACAGGGCAAGAGGGTTCCCTTTTCTCCACACCCTACCCAGCATTTATTGTTTCTAGATTTTTTGATGATGGCCATTCTGACTGGTGTAAGATGATATCTCATTGTAGTTTTGATCTGCATTTCTCTAATGATTAATGATGCTGAGCATTCTTTCATGTGTTTGTTGGCAATCTGTATATCTTCTTTGGAGAAATGTCTACTTAGGTCTTCTACCCATTTTTGGATTGGGTTGTTTGTTCTTTTGATATTGAGCTGCATGAGTTGCTTGTAAATTTTGGAGATTAATCCTTTGTCAGTTGCTTCATTTGCAAATATTTCATCCCATTCTGAGGGTTGTCTTTTCATCTTGATCATGGTTTCCTTTGCTGTGGAAAAGCATTTAAGTTTCATTAGGTCTCATTTGTTTATTTTTGTTTTTATTTCCATTTCACTAGGAAGTGGGTCAAAAAGGATCTTGCTGTGATTTATGTCATAGAGTGTTCTGCCTATGTTTTCCTCTAAGAGTTTGGTGGTGTCTGGCCTTACATTTAGGTCTTTAATCCATTTTGAGTTTATTTTTGTGTATGGTGTTAGGGAGTGTTCTAATTTCATTCTTTAAATGATACATTAAACAAGATGGACTTAATTGGTATTTATAGGACATTCCATCCAAAAACAACAGAATACACATTCTTCTCAAGTGCTCATGGAACATTCTCCAGGATAGATCATATCTTGGGTCACAAATCAAGCCTTGGTAAATTTAAGAAAATTGAAATCGTATCAAGTATCTTTTCCAACCACAACACTATGAGACTAGATATCTATTACAGGAAAAAAATCTGTAAAAAATACAAACACATGGAGGCTAAACAGCACACTACTTAATAACTAAGAGATCACTGAAGAAATCAAAGAGGAAATAAAAAAATACCTAGAAACAAATGACAATGAAAATACAATGGCCCAAAACCTATGAGATGCAGCAAAAGCAGTTCTAAAAGGGAAGTTTATAGCAATACAATCCTACCTTAAGAAACGGGCTTCCCTGGTGGCGCAGTGGTTGAGAGTCTGCCTGCCGATGCAGGGGACACGGGTTCGTGTCCTGGTCCGGGAAGATCCCACATGCTACAGAGCGGCTGGGCCCGTGAGCCATGGCTGCTGAGCCTGCACGTCCAGAGCCTGTGCTCCGCAACGGGAGAGGCCACAACAGTGAGATGCCCGCATACGACAAAAAAAAAAAAAAAAGAAAGAAAAAGAAATAAGAAACACCTCAAGTAAACAACCTAACCTTACTCCTAAAGCAATTAGAGAAAGAGGAACAAGAAAACCCCAAAGTTAGCAGAATGAAAGAAATCATAAAGATCAGATCAGAAATAAATGAAAAAGAAATGAAGGGAACGATAGCAAAGATCAATAAAACTAAAAGCTGGTTCTTTGAGAAGATAAACAAACTTGATTAACCATTAGCCAGACTTATCAAGAAGAAAAGGGAGAGGACTCAAATTAATAGAATTAGAAATGAAAAAGTTGAAGTAGCAACTGACACTGCAGAAATACAAAGGATCATGAGAGATTACTACAAGCAACTATATGCTAATAAAATGGACAACCTGGAAGAAATGGAAAAATTCTTAGAAATGCACAACCTTCTGAGACTGAACCAGGAAGAAATAGAAAATATGAACAGACCAATCACAAGCACTGAAATTGAAACTGTGATTAAAAATCTTCCACCTTTTTCTTTTCATTTTTATCTTTGTGATTTACAGATTTTCACTTTGTTTTTCAGCACTTTCACTGATATGTCTGGATGTGGATCTCTATACTATCCTAGTTGGAGTTGGTTGAGCATTTTGCATGTGTAGGTTAGTGTTTTTCATTAAATTTGAGAAATTTTCAATGATTATTTCTTCAAATACTTTTTCTACTCTTTTCTCTCTCTCCCCTTTCCTATTGCTCTCCCAGGATGTGTATGTCAGTGTGCTTAAACTGTGCCACATGTCTATGAGGATCTATCTATTTTTCTCATGATATTTCTCCCTATTCCTCTATTATCTCTATTATCTTCAAATATAGTAATTTGTCAATTCAAATATACTATTGAGTTTTTCTTTTCAACTCTACTATTGTATTTTTCAACTCTAAAATTTCTATTTTGCTATTTGTTTCTTTATTTTTTAATAATTTCTCTTTATTGATGATCTCTTTGATGAGATATTGTCATAATACCTTTCTTTAACATCTTTAAGCAGAATTTCCTTCAGTTCTTTGAATATACCGGCATACCCCATTTATTGCACTTCACTTTTTGCATTTTGTAGATATTGTGCTTTTTCCAAATTGAAGGTTTGTGGCAACTCTGTATCAAGCAAGTTTATCAGCACAATTTCTCCAATAACATTTTCTCACTTCGTGTCTCTGTGTCACATTTTGGTAATTCCTGCAATATTTCAAACTTTTTCAACATTGTTATATTTGTTATGGTGATTTGTGATCAGTGATCTTTGATGTTACTATTTTAATTATTTTGGGTCACCAAGAGCCATACTCATTTAACATAGTGAACTCCATTGATAAATGTGTGTGTTTTGACTGCTCCACCATACTGCTCTCTCTCTTTTTCTCCTCAAGCCTCCCTATTCCCTGAGACACAGCTATATTGAAATTAGGCTAGTCAATAATCTACAATGGCTTCTAAGTGAAAGGAAAATTTGCATGTCTCTCACTTTAAATCAAAAGGTGGAAATGATTAAACTTAGTGAGGAAGGCATGCCAAAAGCTGAGACAGGCCGAAAGCTAGGCCTCTTGCACCAAACAGTTATCCAAGCTGTGAATACAAAGGAAAACTTCGTGAAGGAGATCAAAAGTGCTCCTCCAGTGAACACACAGATGATAAGAAAATGAAACAGCCTTATTGCTGATATGGCATAAGTTTTAATAGTCTGGATAGAAGATCAAACCAGCCACAACATTTCCTTAAGCCAAAGCCTAATCCAGAGAAAGGCCTTAACTCTCTTCAATTCTATGAAGGCTAAGAGAGGTGAGACGGCTACAGAAAAAAAAGTTTGAAGCTAGCAGAGGTTGGTTCATGAGGTTTAAATAAAGAAACCATCTCCGTAACATAAAAGTGCAACATGAAGCAGTAAGTGCTGATGTAGAAGCTGCAGCAAGTTATCCAGAAGATCTAGCTTAATCAATGAAGGTTGCTATACTAAACAAAAGATTTCAGTGTAGACATAACAGCCTTATAGTGGAAGAAAATGCCATCTAGGATTTCTGTAGCTGGAGAGGAGAAGCCAATGTCTAGCTTCAAAGAACAGGCTGACTCTCTTGTTAGGGGCTAATACAGCTGGTGGCATCAAGTTGAAGCCAATGCTCATTTACCATTCCCCAAGTCCTAAGGCCATTACGAATTATGTTAAGTCTACTCTGCCTGTACTTTATAAATGGAACAACAAAGCCTGGATGACAGCTCATCTGTTTACAACATGGTTTACGAAATATTTTAAGCACACTGTTGAGAACTACTGTCCAGGAAAAAAAAAAGGTTCCTTTCAAAACATCACTGCTCACTGACAATGCACCTGGTCACCCAAGGGCTCTGGTGCAGCTGAACAAAATTATTAATGTTTTCATGCCTGCTAAGACAGCATCAATTCTGCAGCCCATGGATCAAGGAGTAATTTTGACTTTCAGGTCTCATTATTTAAGAAATACATTTTGTAGGGCAATAGCTGCCATAGATAATGATTCCTCTGACAGATTAAAAATCTCTGGAAAAGGTTCACCATTCTAGATGCCATTAAGAACATTGGTGATTCATGGGAAAAGGTCAAAATATCAACATTAACAGGAGTTTGGAAGAAGTTGATTCAAACCCAAATGAATGACTTTGGGGGGTTCAAGACTTCAATGGAGGAAGCAACTGCAGATGTGGTGGAAATAGCAAGAGAACTAGATTTAGAAGTGGAGCCTGAAGATGTGACTGAATTGCTATAATCTCATGATAATACTTCCACAGATGAAGAGTTGCTTCCTATAGGCCAGCAAAGAAAGTGGTTACCTGAGATGGAATCCACTTCTGGTGAAGATGCTTGAAGATTGTTGAAATAACAGCAAAAGGTTTAGAATATTACATAAACTTAGTTGATAAAGCAGCAGCAAAGTTTGAGAGGATTGACTCCAATTTTGAAAGAAGTTCCACTGTTGGTAAAATTCTACCAAACAACATTGCATGGTACAGAGAAATCGTACATGAAAGGAAGAGTCAATTAATGTGACAAACATTACTGTTGTCTTATTTTAAGTTGCAACAGCCATTTCAAGCTTCAGCAACCCTGCTCGGTCAATATCTATCAAGGCAAGACCCCTCACCAGCAGAAAGATTATGACTCTCTGAAGACTTAGTTGATGGTTAGCATTTTTTAACAATAAAGTATTTTTAAACTAAGGTATGTACATATTTTAGACATAATGCTATTGCACCCCTAATAGATTTTGGTATGGTGTAAACATAATCTTTATGTGCCCTGGGAAACCAAAAAAAAATCATTTGACTCACTTTATTGTGATATGCACTTTATTGCAGTGGTCTGGAACTAAACCCACAATATCTCCAAGGTATGCCTGTATTTATAATTGTTGTTTTGAAGTTTTTGCCTACTAGATCTGACACCTTGGTCCTCTCTAGGGCAATTTCTGTTGTTTGCTTTTATTTTTTTTTCCTGTTTTGGGGTCATAATTTCCTGTTTCCTTGCATGTCTCTTTTTTGTTGGTGTTGTTGAAAACTGAAAAATTCAGATAATATATTGTAGTAACTGTATACACTGATCTCCCCATCTGGAGCTGGATGTTGTTGTTGTTTGCTTGTTTATTGTTTAGTTTTTTGCTTGACTATTTTAGTAAAGTCTATTTCTCCTGGAGTATGCAGCCTTTAGTGTTACTCCTCAGAAGGTATAACCTTGGGCGTGCACACAATCACCCTGAGTTGACCGTGGTTTTATCAAGGCTCTCTTTGACCATCTTTTATCCTGATCTCTCTGTTAAGCTGTCTGCATCTATTGGTATAACATCCAGCTGTTAGGTTCCAGTAATTGCTGACTGATTGCTCCATTATTTTTAACCAATCCAATTAAATGTGGGCCACTTTGCATGGGCAGTCTTTGAGATGAGTCGTTGAGGTTTGTTCCAACTCCAGAGGGCTCTTAGCTTCCTCTTTCTGTGGGTTCTCTCTGGCAAACTAGTCAGTCTGTGGTTTAGCTTGCTGCTCTCAAGTAACTACCAGCCTCCTCTTAATTGCCTACCTCCAATATCTCCACTGGTTTTTGAGAGTGGCCTAAGGCTTGAACTTCCCAAATAAAGTCAGTTCTCTCAGGGAGACCTTTGAAGCATTCTGTTCTATGTCCTGCCTTTCTAAAACCTCTGCAATTGCTCCAGAACTGAGGCAGGGACAGTGGCCCACTTTTCTCAGAGTGACATGCTAGCTCTGCACACAGATCCTCTCAGCTTGTCTCCCCCAGCACGTAAGCTGGATGGGGGTGATTTGGGCCCAGGATTATTTCTCTACCACACCTGGAACAGAATTTGTGCCCTACAAGTAGAGGCTAGGAGGAGGAAGAGAGTCCTCAATTTCTCAGTCATTCTTGCCTGGAATAGAACTTCTACAACATGGAGCTGGAGGGGGTGAGAAATGCTGGTGGCTTGACCTTTCTGGGGAATATACCCTCTACTGGAAACTGGGGAAAGGGGAAGCCCTGTGTTCTTGGTTGCACCCACCAGAATGGAATTTCTGTCATCCTGAACTAGGTGTGGGGGGGGAATGGGTGGAGGAAGGGAGTGTTTCATTTCTCAAATGCCATAAACTGTTGCTGTTCTAACCAAGATTTAGTAGATTTTCTTTTTAAATTGTTTATTCATTTGCTGTATTCCCTTAGGATAACTTTCAGAGACTTTAAATCTTTGTTTTATAATTTTCACCAGTTATGGTTGTTTCACTGGGAGGAGGGTCCATGTTGCTCTCAAATGACTATTTCAGCAGTTGTCTCTGGATTGTTACTGTTTCCAAAATCATCCCTGAGGGTAGGGTTTTTCTGTGGATCTCTAAATCAGCTCAGCCCCCTCCAGCTGCCATTCCTCATGGCTACTACTCCGTGGAGCTGGGAGTAAAATGAGAGCATCCCTAAGTTAAAATGTCAGAGATTCCACTCTTATTATCAAGATTCAGTAGTTTTTTTCTTAAATAAATGCTTCTTTATTTGCTGTATGCATTTGGTTAACTTCTGAGTTCTGAAATAGTTGTTTTTGATAATATTGGCCAGTAGGTTTTGGGGGGAAGGATTTTCCAAGGTTCTAATTCTACTAAACCAAAAGTCATGTCCTACTAGTCTGATTTTATATTTATAGTGTCCATTAAAAGATGAACAAACATTGATGTTTTGTAAAGAAAAATATAAGGACAAGTCACAGTCCCTATCCACTCCCATTATCTTCCTATCCTGTTCTTTTCCTCACTTGCCCTACATGTCTGACCAGGTTCTAAATTACCTTGTGCTCATTCTTGCCTTCATGGCTTTGTTCTTTCTTTTCCTTCTGTCTGGGGTACCCTTCACTCTCTTTCACCTGGTTAATCCCTACCTGTATCAGTCAGGGCCCATTCAAGAAAACAGAAACCATACACTAGATATTTCAACAGAGAGAAGTTATTAGAGAATGAGTTAAACAGATATTGATGGATTCAAAAAGCCAGAGGGGAAGAACAGTGAGATACATGAGACAGTAACTGCAGGAAACAGCCACCACTCCAGGGCTGGGGAAACATAGGAAAGAGGTGGGGTTATCAAAACCCATAAGCTACAAAGAGGGTCCCAGTCAAGTAGGGCTCAAGAAACTAAGGGGACATTCCCTTATAGATGTTGAAAGTCAGAGGAGAGAGCAAAGGGTAGTTCCTGAAGAGCCCAAAGAAACTAGATGCCATTGCCGGGATGAAAGGCTATTTATTGGTCTTCACTGGCAGGAACAGAGAGCAGACAGGAAGGAACAGTCCCTTGTCTTCTTTCAGTCTTCAAGCCTTTCTCTAGTGCCCCTTAATGGCAAACCCTAGTAGGAACCCAGCTGAGGTTTGCAAAATCCCAGCCCCAGCATCACAAGGCAGAATATAGAAAGGTGGTTTTAAGCTGAGGAGCAATATTTTAATAATAGGCACACTATCCATCTGCCTAAATTTAGCTCAAAGTCATTGCTAAGAACTCTTCCTCGACCTCCTTCCCCCTAGTCAAGGCTGGTGCCTGTTCTTTGTGTACCCATAGGACACCAACCTCACTTTTTTTTTTTTTTTTTGCGTTACGCGGGCCTCTCAATGCTGTGGCCTCTCCCGCCGCGGAGCACAGGCTCCGGACGCGCAGGCCCAGCGGCCATGGCTCACGGGCCCAGCCGCTCCGCGGCATGTGGGATCTTCCCGGACCGGGGCACGAACCCGCGTCCCCTGCATTGGCAGGCGGACTCTCAACCACTGCGCCACCAGGGAAGCCCCAACCTCACTTTTATCATAGCGCTTATCACAATGTGTGTGTTTGCCTCTTTCTGCGTATGACCTAAAGTCAAGAACTGTGCCTTTCATTCCCATGTCCTCTGTATATTAGTTATCCACTGCTGTGTAACTTAGTGGCTTCAAAGGATAAACATGTATTAACCTCGGTTTGTGTGGTCAAGATTTCAGGAGTGACTTAGTGGAGGGGTTCTAGCTTGGGGTCTCTCATGAGGTTGCTGTCAAGATGGCAGCTGGAGATGCAATCATCATCTAAAGGCTTTGGGGGGCAGAAGATCTACTTCTAAGATGACTTACTCACATGGCTGCTGTCAGGAGGTCTCGGTTCCTCACTGTCTGTTAGCAAGAGGGCTCGGTTCCTCACCATGTGAATGTCCAGAGACTGGGTGAGTGTCCTCATGACATGGCAGCTGGCTCCCCACAAAGTAAGAAAGCAAGGCAGAAATCACAATGCCTTTTAGGATCTGATCACACTATCACTTCCATCAAATTATATTTGTTACAAAGCAAGTCAAGTCCATCCCCATTCAAGAGGTGCAGAATAAGGAAGGCTCCCCTTTTTAAAAAAAAATTTTTTTTTGGAGTATAATTGCGTTACACTGCTGTGTCAGTTTCTGCTGTGGCATGGCCAAAAACAAAAAAAGAGAGAGAGAGAGAAATTTGTCTAGTTGTTAATTATAATTAGGTTAATAAAGAAACACTTTCTCTTTTTACCTTCACTCTGCAACTCTGTTTCTCAGTCTCCTGACTTATAAAGTGAAAAGAATGAATTAGAAAAATCCAGAAAGATTCCTTCTAATTCTAGAAGATCAAAACCAACTGCATTACTCTCTGTCAATCAGAATCTGGATCTTCATGAAAATACCTGTGGATACTTAGATAACTCACTGGCCCATATGGCTCTCATTACACAAGTAGAACAGCAGCCAGCATATAGTAGATGCTCAATAAAATCTTGTTGAATGAATGAAAGAATGAATAGTGTTATGGGCTGAATGTGTGTGTCCCCTTCCCCCAAATTCACACGTTGAAATTCTAACCCCCAATGTGAAGGTATTAGGAGATGGGGCCTTTGAGAGGTGATTAGTTCATGAAAGTAGAATCCTCATGATGGGATGAGTGCCCTCATGAAAGGGACCCCAGAGAACTCCCTTGCCTTATTTCTGCCACATGAGGACTTAGCAAGAAGCCAGCAGTCTGCAGCCCAGCAGAGGGCTCTCACCAGAACCCAACCATGATGGCACTCTGATAGCGGACTTCAGCCTCCAGAACTGCAAAAATAAATTTATGTTGTTTAAAAGCTGCCCAATCTATGGTAATTTGTTATAGCAGCTCAAAAGAACTAAGGAAATAGGTACATAATTTAGAGGTGGGGAGTTTAGGTGTTCTTTAATGTTTGTCAATTGAAACAAAATGCACAACATGAGAACTGTGAGTTAAATTTTATTTGGGGCAAAATGAGGACTGTAACCTGGGAGACAGACTCTGGGATAGCTCTGAGGAACTGCTCCGAAGACGTACTGGAGGGAGTGTCAGTATATATATGATCTTGGTGAAGGGGTACGTGCGGTCAAGAACACACCTCGGTAGAATGTTGCTTCTAGTCACGAGAAGCAGATGTCTCCATTAATGACTCTAGTGCTCTTCTAGTTATGAGAAGATGCAAAAACTTGGGCTCATAAATTCTTCTCCTGAAAAATATCTATCTGAAAGCCTGTTCTGCCAGCTTTTCCCAGAGCACAGAATGCCTCATTCTTGATCTCTTCCCTGAACTCCTTTTAGGGTGTGTTAAAGGTCAGCAACTGCAGTGGCTAATGACTTCATCCTTGTAGACGCAGATGGTGAGTGACAATTTTTAGTTGCCATGTTCAATGCTGTGTTTGTGTGTCTGAGGCATGTACGTATGGGTGTGTTCTGTGCCCACCTAATGCTGGATGCTTTTCAGCGAGTGCTGCTTTCAGTTGGTCTAATTGGGAGCAGTACTTGCTGGAATTAATCATTTGGTTTTCTGGAAGGAGCTCATAATAGAGGACTCCCTTCCAATCCCACCATCTATACAACATCACCTTCTTTGGATGAAGACCAGCCTTTGGTGTGGTTGGTGGTGGTTCATTTCGCTTGCCCCATGATCTCTTCCGTTCCACACTGTTGTACAGTATCCACTTTTCATCGCCCATCACAATTTGTTTTAAAAATGGAACCCTGGGGCTTCCCTGGTGGCGCAGTGGTTGAGAGTCCGCCTGCCGATGCAGGGGACGCGGATTTGTGCCCTGGTCTGGGAGAATCCCACATGCCGCGGAGTGGCGGGGCCCATGAGCCATGGCCATGACTGGGCCTGCGCGTCCGAAGCCTGTGCTCCGCAACGGGAGGGGTCGCAGCAAGAAAATGGAACCCTTTCATTACGTTTCAGTAGAGAATCGCATGCGGAAGTATGGTCAGGAAGGTTTTTTTCGCTTAACTTACATGGAATCCAAACATCAAAGTGATGAATACAACCAAGATGGTGCAAATGATTTTCAGCACTTGATCTGGATATTTTGAGTATGTCAGCTATCTCCCGCGTGGTATAACATTGATTGTTCTCAATTATTGTTTCAATTTGATCACTATCAACTTCACTGGTCTACCCAACCATGGAGCATCGTCCAGTGAGAAATCTCCAGGAGGAAACTTCGCAAACCACTTTTGACACGTTCAATCAGTCACAGCACCTTCTCCACACATTGCACAAATCTTTTTTTGCATTTTGGTTGCATTTTTACCTTTCTTGAAACAATAAAACATAATACACCGAAAATGTTCCTTTTTTTCTTCCATCTTCTATAATAAAATGGCTACCCCAAAATTCACCAATTTTGATAAGTCTTTTTTTTAATAGATGCTGATATAACAGTTGTCATATACAATCTAACAAAATTGTTTCAAATGAAGTTAAAGACAACTAAGTGCTACTAGAGCCATCTTACAGAAAAAACAATGAACATTTTAGCCCACCCAATACATTTTAGATTCATACACTGTGTATCACTCAGAAGTTTTTTCCTTTCTACTGCTGAGTAGTATTCCATTAGATGGATGTATCCCAGCATGTTTACACAATTGAAGGACATTTGAGTTATTTCCAGTGTTTTGGCAGTTGTGAATAAACCTTCTATATATATTCACATACAGGTTTTTGTGTGAACATCAGTTTTCATTTCTCTTGGGTGGTGATCATGCTGGGTAATATGATAAGTCTATTTTAACATTATAAAAAATTTCCAAACTGTTTTTCACAGTGTCTTCACCATTTTTGCATACTCCATCAGCAATGTATGAAAGTTGCAGTTGCTCCACATTCTTCTTAGTACTTGGTACTGTCAGGTTTTTTTTTTTTTTTTTTTTTTTTTTTTAATGCATTCTAATAGATGTATAGTATTATCTCATTATAATTTTAACTTTCATTTCCTAATGTCTGAAGATGTTGAGCATCTTTTTATATGTTCATTTGTTATCTGTATATCTTCTTTGGTGAAATGTTTAACATTTGCCCATTTTTAATTGGGTTGTTTATTATCTTATTATTGTGTTTTGGGAGACATATATACGTAAGTCCTGGTCCAAGTCCAAAGGCCAGGGAACCAGAAGCACTGATATCCAGGGGTAGGAAAATATAGGTGTCCTGGCTTAAGCAGAGACCAAATTCACTCTCCCTCCATTTTCTTGTTCTCTTCCAATTGTCATTGAATTAGATGATGCCCACTCACATTGGTTAGGGATGGGGGCAATCTTCTTCACTCTATCTACCTTGAGTCAGTATTCTCTTCTGGAAAGACCCTCACTGATACACCCAGAAATAATGTTCTACCAGCTATCTGGACATCCTTTAGCCCAGTTAAATTAACACATAAAATTAACCATTATAGCCATCAAAGACATACTTCATCTCTGTAACTTCCCCTGTCTGAATTCCAGTATCTGGGTTATATTATTGTATATTAGTCTGATACTATTGATTGCTTTCCTCTTTACCATGGATTATTTTTCCTCGCTCTTCCTGTGTTCATCTCATATTTTATTCATTGTCATAAACAAAGTTTAGAAGAGTATAGACTGAAACAAACAGTATTTGTGCATAGAAATGATACACCTCTTCTAGGCCATCAGAATGTGTTGGAGGCCAGGGTTGGGGATAGGGGTGGTTCACTCAGTCTAGTCAGTAGCTGAGCTGGGTTTGGGCTTTTTGTCGCTATGTTGACCTTGGTTCAACATGAGCTTCAAATTTCTCTGGAGTTACTTTGTGCTTAGGGTGGGTATTGTTTCTATCGTGTTCCTATTTCACCCTTAGCTTCACCCTTCCCTGTCTATGTCTCCGAGTTTCTCTCCACGCCTTGCCCCTTCTCCTGTGGTCGACTGCAGTTGTCTCTCACTTGGCACTGCCCAGCCTGGTGGGGAGAAGAAATGGCACTCTCTGTTGCTCTGGCTCAGCCTCCATCTTAGGCAAGCCTTATGCCCCTGGATTGGGCAGGAGTTGGGGGGTGGCTTTCTCAGTGGTCCTGTCCCCCTCCCCACAGCATTAGGAAATCTCTAATGGCCTGAGTCCAGGAGATCCCCCCCCGCTCCCCCAGGAGTCTACAGTTTTCTTTCTTCTCCACTTCCCCAGCCAGAGTCAGTCTTCACATGTGCTCTGGGAAGTGTTCACTGTTCCTCCCACAGTGGCACAAGCTTTTGCTCTTAGGGAAGAAAGATGCAGGGGAGACTTGGTGCCTTTCCCATCAAGCAGTTACCTTCTCTTCCAGGCCTGTGCCACTGAGGGAGACTTCATCCAGCCTCCTGCCCTGATCCAAGTCTTCCTTGTGAGTACTTGGTGGAGGCCCAAGGAGACGAGGTGGCAGGTAGGTGCAAAGTCTCTTCATGTCTTCACTCCTAGAAGCTCTCTATCCTTACACTAGCCCATACTCAGCTTTTAGAAAATTATTTTTTTTTAAATAAACTAAATTCTTCTTACCCATCTTCCCCCGCAAAAGTGAGTCAGTATTTGTGTCCCTTCTCTTCTTGGAAGTACTTTGCTTTTGTCAGATTTTTAAGTTAGATGGTTGGCCTGTGACCCCAGTTTCTGGTAGTTAAACAAAAGTTATCTTTTTGTAGATTGTCTGGATTTTTCCTGTGACTGTGGGAGTGATGATATTCCTGATGGCCAACTCCACCCTAGGCTGAAGTTGGAAGTCCTCCAGCATTTATTTCAAAGGGATAAAAAAAACAGTTTAGGGAGACAAAGATCCTCGGACAAAAGAAGAAAACTTTTTTTTTTTAATTTTTATTTATTTCTGGCTGCGTTGGGTCTTCGTTGCTGCGCTCGGGCTTTCTCTAGTTGCACCGAGTGGGGGCTACTCTTCGTTGCGGTGTGAGGGCTTCTCATTGTAGTGGCTTCTCTTGTTGTGGAGCACAGGCTCTAGGGCACACGGGCTTCAGTAGTTGTGGCGCACAAGCTTAGTTGCTCCGCAGCATGTGGTAACTTGCTGGACAAGGGCTCAAGCCCATGTCCCCTGCATTGGCAGGCGGATTCTTAACCACTGCACCACCAGGGAAGTCCTGAAGAGAAAAACCTTAATTTAAAGAAAGCACATGTTCAATGAGCTGATTGGACATTGTCTACAACTAAAAGTAAGTAATTGTCTGTTATATTCCCTTTTGATTGAGGAAGATTATGGCATTAAATGAGACGAAGAAGTTTTGCTCAGAATGCAAATTTGCAACTGTAGGCTAATTTTTAACTGAAAATATCATATTTACCTAAATTAGTGGAAAATACACTAGAGTAAGTATAAGGACAGGGGTTCTTAATTTTTTGGGGGGGGCATAGAACCCTTTCACAATCTATGAAACTTTTCTCAAAACAATATTAAATGCATGAATTAAAATATGTAGGATTTAAAAGGAAATTAATTATACTGAATTATAGTTTTCAAAGTATTTTAAAATATGATATAGAAATATATGCCCTTCCAATTTACCACATTAAATAACAACGGTTTACAACAATTTCAAAGTAGTGGTGAGAGTAAATGCGATTTTGCAAAATCTGCAACAACTGTGACATGATATGAAATATTTGTGATTTTTAATGGCTTAAATATTAGATATTACTAATACTATTGAACTTTATTATCTACATACAAAAATTTTAAAATGGGGACTCTCAGTGAGATGTTAGTGAAAATAAAGATGCAACCTTTTTCCCATCTAAATTCACAGACTCCTCTGATTTCCATCTACGGATCTCCCAAGGGGACCATTGGATTAAGAAACCTCTGTGCTAGAAACAGAGAGCTCTCAAAAGCAATCAGAGGTAGAGAGAGGAAAGTCAGAGAAGGCTTTAGGAAAACTCCAGGTGGAGATCACAGCATCTGCAAAAATATGCACATGAGGATGAGTGCACTACATTCAGAGAACTGAAAGTAATCCAGCATTTTAGGACACAACCCTATCACTACTACTAGTTACCATTTACTGAGGACTTTTTAGACGCCAAGTGCTGTATTAAGTATGTTATAAATTCTTTTCATGTAATTAAGTCCTCACAATATCTCTTTGAGGTAAACATATTTAATTCCCCTTTTAGAGATGAGGAAATTGGGATCCAGAGATTTTAAAAAACTTTCCGAAGAGCAAGCAGCTTGTATATTGCAAAGCATGTATACAAACCTAGATCTATTTCATTCAAAGCTCATGAGGGGCTTTGGGTGTGTCTTCATCTGTGTAGGAGGGAAGCATTTCAGTCTGGAAATTCTCAGGCATGAAGAGTCTTGAATGCCATACTAAGGAGAGTGATTGTACCCTGAAAGCCAGTGGGGTGTGGTCCCTTCTTTCCAGCTTCATCTCCTGCCTCTTCACATACACCTCAGCCACCTTGTACCACCACCATTACCAAACATAACTTGATTTTCCCATTTTATGCTTTGCCCATGATTTCCTCTCTGCCTGGAATGCCCTCCTTCCAGGTATGCCTTTGTCTCCTGGCTAACTAGGACTCACCTTTCAAGACTTCATGGGGAGTCCCACTCTAGTTCACAAATGTAGATACCATCCTTGTTTAGGAAAGCAGAATCCTAAGCTTTCTAGAGGCAGGTGAAAAAGAAACCAGGATAGGGGCCATTCTAAGCAGGAAAAGAGAATGCAATATTGAATAAGAGCAGCAAAGGGTAAAATATGTTTAAAGCTACTTTCTTGGTGAGGAAAAAAATGTGACAGCAAAAGAGGAATCAAGAGGAAAATTAGATGGTTTATTGTCTGCATAATAAGATTGCTGAGTTTACAGAGAAAATAAAAGTAACATATGCTGACCAAGAAGGCTACCCTTTCCTTGAACAAACCTGGAGTCAGCCCTACATAGTAAGTTTATATTCTTTGCTTAAGATTACTTTTGCATCTCTAATTTCCAACTGTTAAATCTTTTTTTTTTAACATCTTTATTGGAGTATAATTGCTTTACAATGGTGTGTTAGTTTCTACTTTATAAAAAAGTGAATCAGTTATACATATACATATGTTCCCATACCTCTTCCCTCTTGTGTCTCCTTCCCTCCCACCCTCCCTATCCCACCCCTCCAGGCGATCACAAAGTACCAAGCTGATCTCCCTGTGCTATGCAGCTGCTTCCCACTAACTATCTACCTTACATTTTGTAGTGTATATATGTCCATGCCTCTCTCTTGCTTTGTCACAGCTTACCCTTCCCCCTCCCCATATCCTCAAGTCCATTCTCTAGTAGGTCTGTGTCTTTTTTTCTGTCTTACCCCAAGGTTCTTCATGACAGTTCTTTTTTCTTAAATTCAATATATATGTGTTAGCATACAGTATTTGTCTCTTTCTTTCTGACTTACTTCACTCTGTATGACAGACTCTAGGTCTATCCACCTCATTACAAATAGCTCAATTTCGTTTCTTTTTATGGCTGAGTAATATTCCATTGTATATATGTGCCACATCTTCTTTATCCATTCATCCGATGACGGACACTTAGGTTGTTACCATCTCCAGGCTATTGTTAAGTAGAGCTGCAATGAATATTTTGGTACATGACATTTTTTGAATTATAGTTTTCTCAGGGTATATGCCCAGTAGTGGGATTGCTGGGTCATATGGTAGTTCTATTTGTAGTTTTTCAAGGAACCTCCATACTGTTCTCAACAGTGGCTGTATCAATTTACATTCCCACCAACAGAGCAAGAGGACTCCCTTTTCTCCACACCCTCTCCAGCATTTATTGTTTCTAGATTTTTTGATGATGACCATTCTGACTGGTGTGAGATGATATCTCATTGTAGTTCTGATTTGCATTTCTCTAATGTTTAGTGATGTTGAGCATTCTTTCATGTGTTTGTTGGCAGTCTGTATATCTTCTTTGGACAAATGTCTATTTAGGTCTTCTGCCCATTTTTGGATTGGGTTGTTTGTTTTTTTGTTATTGAGCTGCATGAGCTGCTTATAAATTTTGGAGATTAATCCTTTGTCAGTTGCTTCATTTGCAAATATTTTCTCCCATTCTGAGGGTTGTCTTTTGGTCTTGATTATGGTTTCCTTTGCTGTGCAAAAGCTTTGAAGTTTCATTAGGTCCCATTTGTTTATTTTTGCTTTTATTTCCATTTCTCTAGGAGGTGGGTCAAAAAGGATCTTGCTGTGATTTATGTCACAGAGTGTTCTGCCTATGTTTTCCTCTAAGAGTTTGATAGTTTCTGGCCTTATATTTAGGTCTTTAATCCATTTTGAGCTTATTTTTGTGTATGGTGTTAGGGAGTTATCTAGTCTCATACTTTTACATGTACTTGTCCAGTTTTCCCAGCACCACTTATTGAAGAGGCTGTCCTTTCTCCACTGTACATTCCTGCCTCCTTTATCAAAGATAAGGTGACCATATGTGCATGGGTTTATCTCTGGGCTTTCTATCCTGTTCCATTGATCTATATTTCTGTTTTTGTGCCAGTACCATACTGTCTTGATTACTGTAGCTTTGTAGTATAGTCTGGAGACAGGGAGCCTGATTCCTCCAGCTCCGTTTTTCTTTCTCAAGATTGCTTTGGCTATTCGGGGTCTTTTGTGTTTCCATACATATTGTGAAATTTTTTGTTCTAGTTCTGTGAAAAATGCCAGTGGTAGTTTGATAGGGATTGCATTGAATCTGTAGATTGCTTTGTGTATTAGAGTCATTTTCACAATGTTGATTCTTCCAATCCAAGAACATGGTATATCTCTCCATCTATTTGTATCATCTTTAATTTCTTTCATCAGTGTCTTATAATTTTCTGCATACAGGTCTTTTGTCTCCTTAGGTAGGTTTATTCCTAGATATTTTATTCTTTTTGTTGCAGTGGTAAATGGGAGTGTTTTCTTGATTTCACTTTCAGATTTTTCATCCTTAGTGTATAGGAATGCCAGAGATCTTTGTGCATTAATTTTGTATCCTGCTCCTTTACCAAATTCATTGATTAGCTCTAGTAGTTTTCTGGTAGCATCTTTAGGATTCTCTATGTATAGTATCATGTCATCTGGAAACAGTGACAGCTTTACTTCTTCTTTTCTGATGTGGATTCCTTTTATTTCCTTTTCTTCTCTGATTGCTGTGGCTAAAACTTCCAAAACTATGTTGAATAAGAGTGGTGAGAGTGGGCAACTTCGTCATGTTCCTGACCTTAGTGGAAATGTTTTCAGTTTTTCACCATTGAGGACGATGTTGGCTGTGGGTTTGTCATATATGGCCTTTATTTTGTTGAGGAAACTTCCCTCTATGCCTACTTTCTGCAAGGTTTTTATCATAAATGGGTGTTGAATTTTGTCAAAGGCTTTCTCTGCAACTATTGAGATGATCATATGGTTTTTCTCCTTCAATTTGTTAATATGGTGTATCACATCGATTGTTTTGCATATATTGAAGAAGCCTTGCATTCCTGGAATAAACCCCACTTGATCATGGTGTATGATCCGTTTAATGTGCTGTTGGATTCTATTTGCTAGTATTTTGTTGAGAATTTTTTTGCATCTATGTTCATCAGTGATATTGGCCTGTAGTTTTCTTTCTTTGTGATATCCTTGTCTGGTTTTGGTATCAAGGTGATGGTGGCCTCGTAGAATGAGTTTGGGAGTGTTCCTCCCTCTGCTATAGTTTGGAAGAGTTTGAGAAGGATAGGTGTTAGCTCTTCTCTAAATATTTGATAGAATTCACCTGTAAAGCCATCTGGTCCTGGGCTTTTGTTTGTTGGAAGACTTTTAATCACAGTTTCAATTTCAGTGCTTGTGATTGTTGTGTTCATATTTTTTATTTCTTCCTGATTCAGTCTTGGCAGGTTGTGCATTTCTAAGAAGTTGTCCATTTCTTCCAGGTTGTCCATTTTATTGGCATAGAGTTGATTGTAGTAATCTCTCATGATCTTTTGTATTTCTGCAGTGTCAGTTGTTACTTCTCCTTTTTCATTTCTAATTCTATTGATTTGAGTCTTCTCCCTTTCTTTCTTGATGAGTCTGGCTAATGGTTTATCAATTTTGTTTATCTTCTCAAAGAATCAGCTTTTAGTTTTATTGATCTTTACTATCGTTTCCTTCATTTCTTTTTCATTTATTTCTGATCTGATTTTCATGATTTCTTTCCTTCTGCTAACTTTGGGGTTTTTTGTTCTTCTTTCTCTAATTGCTTTAGGTGCAAGGTTAGGTTGTTTATTCAAGATATTTCCTGTTTCTTAAGGTAGGATTGTATTGCTATAATCTTCCCTCTTAGAACTACTTTGCTGCATCCCATAGATTTTGGGCTGTCGTGTCTCCATTGTCATTTGTTTCTAGGTATTTTTTGATTTCCTCTTTGATTTCTTCAGTGATCACTTCGTTATTAAGTAGTGTATTATTTAGCCTCCGTGTGTTTGTATTTTTTACAGATCTTTTCCTGTAATTGATATCTAGTCTCATAGCGTTGTGATTGGAAAAGATACTTGAAACAATTTCAATTTTCTTAAATTTACCAAGGTTTGACTTGTGACCCAAGATATGATCTATCCTGGAGAATGTTCCATGAGCACTTGAGAAAAATGTGTATTCTGTTGTTTTTGGATGGAATGTCCTATAAATATCAGTTAAGTCCATCTTGTTTAATGTATCATTTAAAGCTTGTGTTTCCTTATTTATTTTCATTTTGGATAATCTGTCCATGGGTGAAAGTGGGGTGTTAAAGTCCCCTACTATGAATGTGTTACTGTCAATTTCCCCTTTTATGGCTGTTAGTATTTGCCTTATGTATTGAGGTGCTCCTATGTTGGGTGCATAAATATTTACAATTGTTATATCTTCTTCTTGGATTGATCCCTCGATCATTATGTAGTGTCATTCTTTGTCTCTTCTAATAGTCTTTATTTTAAAGTCTATTTTGTCTCGTATGAGAATTGCTACTCCAGCTTTCTTTTGGTTTCCATTTGCATGAAATATCTTTTTCTATCCCCTTACTTTCAGTCTGTATGTGTCTCTAGGTCTGAAGTGGGTCTCTTGTAGACAGCAAATATATGGGTCTTGTTTTTGTATCCATTCAGCCAATCTGTGTCTTTTGGTGGGAGCATTTAGTCCATTTAATAATTTAAGGTAATTATCGATATGTATGTTCCTATTCCCATTTTCTTAATTGTTTTGGGTTCATTCTTGGAGGTCTTTTCCTTCTCTTGTGTTTCTTGCCTAGAGAAGTTCCTTTAGCAGTTGTTGTAGAGCTGGTTTGGTGGTGCTGAACTCTCTCAGCTTTTGCTTGTCTGTAAATGTTTAAATTTCTCCATCAAATCTGAATGAGATCCTTGCTGGGTAGAGTAATCTTGGTTGCAGGTTTTTCTCCTTCATCACTTTGAATATGTCCTGCCAGTCCCTTCTGGCTTGCAGAGTTTCTGCTGAAAGATCAGCTGTTAACCTTATGGGGATGCCCTTGTGTGTTATTTGTTGTTTTTCCCTGGCTGCTTTTAATATGCTTTCTTTGTATTTAATTTTTGACAGTTTGATTAATATGTGTCTTGGCATGTTTCTCATTGGATTCATCCTGTATGGGACTCTCTGTGCTTTCTGGACTTGATTAACTATTTCCTTTCCCATATTAGGGAAGTTTTCAACTATAATCTCTTCAAATATTTTCTCAGTCCCTTTCTTTTTCTCTTCTTCTTCTGGAACCCCTATAATTTGAATGTTGGTGCGTTTAATGTTGTCCCAGAGGTCTCTGAGACTGTCCTCAGTTCTTTTCATTCTTTTTTCTTTATTCTGCTCTGCAGTAGTTATTTCCACTATTTTATCTTCCAGGTTATTTATCCGTTCTTCTGCCTCAGTTATTCTGCTATTGATCCCATATAGAGTATTTTTTATTTCATTTATTGTGTTGTTCATCATTGTTTGTTTCATCTTAGTTCTTCTAGGTCCTTGTTAAATGTTTCTTGCATTTTGTCCATTCTATTTCCAAGATTTTGGGTCATCTTTACTATCATTATTCTGAATTCTTTTTCAGGTAGACTGCCTATTTCCTCTTCATTTGTTAGGTCTGGTGAGTTTTTATCTTGCTCCTTCATCTGCTGTGTGTTTTTCTGTCTTCTCATTTTGCTTATCTTACTGTGTTTGGGGTCTCCTTTTTGCAGGCTGCAGGTTCATAGTTCCTGTTGTTTTTGATGTCTGTCCCCAGTGGCTAAGGTTGGTTCAGTGGGTTGTGTAGGCTTCCTGGTGGAGGCTACTAGTGCCTGTGTTCTGGTGGATGAGGCTGGATCTTGTCTTTCTGGTGGGCAGGTCCACGTCTGGTGGTGTGTTTGGGGGTGTCTGTGGACTTATTATGATTTTAGGCAGCCTTTCTAATAATGGGTGCGTTTTTGTTCCTGTCTTGCTAGTTGTTTGGCATAGGATGTCCAGCACTGTAGCTTGCTGGTCGTTGAGTGAAGGTGGGTGCTGGTGTTGAGGTGGAGATCTCTGGGAGATTTTCGCCATTTAATATTATGAGGAGCTGGGAGGTCTCTTGTGGACCAGTGTCCTGAAGTTGGCTCTCCTCCCTCAGAGGCACAGCACTGACTCCTGGCTACAGCACCAAGAGCCTTTCATCCACACAGCTCAGAATAGAAGGGAGAAAAAGTAGAAAGAAAGAATTAGTAGAAGTAGAAAGAAAGAAAGAAGGAAAGAAAGAAGTGAGGGAGGGAGAGCCTAAGGAAGGAAGGGAGGAGGGCAAGAAGGAAAAAAAGAAAGAAGGAAAGAAAGAAGATAAAGTAAAATAAAATGAAGTAAGAAAATATTGTAAAGTTATTAAAATAAAAAATTATTATTAAGAAAAAATTTAAAAAAAAAAAAACAACGGACGGATAGAACCCTAGGACAAATGGTTGAAGCAAAGCTATACAGACAACATCTCACACAGAAGCATACACTCACAAAAAGAGGAAAAGTGGAAAAAATCATAAATCTTGCTCTCAAAGTCCACCTCCTCAATTTGGGATGATTCATTGTCTATTCAGGTATTCCACAGATGCAGGGTACATCAAGTTGATTGTGGAGCTTTAATCTGCTGCTTCTGAGGCTGCTGGGAGAGATTTCCCTTTCTCTACTTTGTTCTCACAGCTCCCAGGGGCTCAGCTTTGGATTTGGCCCCGCCTCTGTGTGTAGGTCGCCAGAGGGCGTCTGTTCTTGGCTCAGACAGGATGGGGTTAAAGGAGCCGCTGATTCGGGGGCTCCGGCTCACTCAGGCCGGCGGGAGGGAGGGGCATGGAGTGCGGGGCGAGCCTGCGGCGGCAGAAGCTGGCATTACATTGCACCAGCCTGAGGCACGCCGTGCATTCTCCCGGGGAAGTTGTCCCGGGATCCTGGGACCCTGGCAGTGGTGGGCTGGACAGGCTCCCCGGAAGTGGGGTGTGGATAGTAACCTGTGGTCGCACACAGGCTTCTTGGTGGTGGCAGCAGCAGCCTTAGTGTCTCATGCCTGTCTCTGGGGTCCGCACTTTTAGCCACAGCTCACGCCCGTCTCTGGAGCTCCTTTAAGCAGCGCTCTTAATCCCCTCTCCTCGCGCACCAGGAAACAAAGAGGGAAGAAAAAGTCTCTTGCCTCTTCAGCAGGTGCAGACTTTTCCCCGGACTCCCTCCCGGCCAGCAGTGGTGCATTAACCCCGCAGGCTGTGTTCACGCCCCCATACCCAGTCCTCTCCCTGCGCTCCAATGGAAGCCCGAGCCTCAGCTCCCAGCCCTGCCAGCCCCAGTGGGTGAGCAGACAAGCCTATCGGTCTGGTGAGTGCCCGTCGGCCCTGATCCTCTGTGCGGGAATCTCTCCGCTTTGCCCTCCGCACCCCTGTTGCTGTGCTCTCCTCCGCGGCTCCAAAGCTTTTCCCCTCCGCCACCCCCGAAGCTTTCCCCCTCCACCACCCGCAGTCTCTGCCCGCGAAGGGGCTTCCTAGTGTGTGGAAACCTTTCCTCTCTTCACAGCTCCCTCCCACTGGTGCAGGTCCTGTCCCTATTCTTTTGTCTCTGTTTTTTTCTTTTTTCTTTTGCCCTACCCAGCTACATGGTGGGTTTCTTGCCTTTTGGGAGGTCTGAGGTCTTCCGCCAGCGTTCAGTAGGTCTTGCATAGGAGTTGTTCTACATGTAGATGTATTTCTGGTGTATCAAATTGCCATGGGAAGGAGTGTAAGTTCCTGGCTCCAGAGTCCATCAGTATTGGCAGTGGTCAGAATACAAGTGGATAACAAACCTTCTGAGGTCCAGCCCAGTTCCAGTTTCATTCCAACCTACAGAAAGATGGAGGTTGTTGCTGTCCTAACAACACCCTAATAACTTTTCCTTATTGTTGTTGTAATTAACCTTCAGTGTACCACAGGCTTCAAATTGTTGGTTGCCCTGTGCTTCCGCTGGGGGTTGAGATGCAGGAGGGTCTTTCCTCAGTGTTTCTGCTTCCCCCTCCACTCTCAGCCAGCTCTGAGGCCAATGTCAGGGTGCTTTCCCTCCACAGATTGCAGACTGCTGCTGTGCCATTGTTCCTGGGTACTAGGCCTGGGGTGGGGGCAGGAGAGAGTGTTTTCCTGGTCCAGCCTGTCTTAGGCAGGTCCTCTGTGCCTGGATCTTTGAGAAAGCTTTTTTCAGAGTTCCCGCTCCTCCTTCCCATAGCAACCACAGTCTGCCTTGTATCCAAAGCTGGTCTCGGTGGGAGTTTCCTGCCCTATTCATGGTGGTAGCAGACCTCTACCTACTGTCAGTATAAATCCTGGGTCCATGATGGCTTCCTGTCCCTTTCCTAGAAGTAGGGGTCTTATTCTCCTACCTCCTGTCTTTGCAGGATTGGATCTTTGCTTGTGTCCTGGGAATGAGAAAGTTACCTGTCCTACTCTCAAGGCAGGACATGTTGAATTTCTAATCTTCCTTCCTTAGCAACGGAGTTTTGCCTGGGCCCTGAGACCAGTTTGCAGCTTCTCCTCAAGTGATTGAAGGCTTTTGCTGAAGAGCCTTGGAAAGTCTGCAGGGCTTTATGCTTATCCTTTAGCAGCTGCCAATCCCTTCCTTCATGCCTGCACCAAGTAGGGGTACTTTCTCAAACTCCTGCCCTGCCCCCAGTCTTCCTCCTGAGCACCAGTGAAGAGCCATGCAGAAGAGCTTACGGGTGACTCTTCCTACTCTTTTCTGGAATGTCCCACCAGCACATAAACCCACACTTGGCCTTTAACAATTCATTTACATTTTTGCTGGTTTCTTCTTTTCTTTTTCTGTTGCTCTCTTTTTCCCATGCTCTGCCAAAGATGAAAGGGATTGTGTATCTCATCTCGTCTTGAAGGAGATTGTCCCTCCTTGGAATTTGGGTCATGTGGTTTCTTGCTACTTGAGTTCTCTGAGGTACTCAAGAAAGTTACACTTTTGTAGAGTATCTGGCTTTTTCCCATTGTGAGGGTAAGAGTGTATTTTTTGCAGCTTATTACATTTTCTGTAGTCACAGAAGTCTTAGTTGACTTTTATAAATATTACTTTATTGAGGCGTAAAAATATTACATATCATATAATTCACTCATTTCAAGTGTACAGTTGAACCTTCTTTCCAAATGCACACACACACCCACCACCACGCCTCAACTGCTGTAACTGAGAGGAGTGTCGTAACCCTCAGGAGTGTGTTAGAACAGGGACAGTGGTTGGTAAACATTAGCCCAGAGGCAAAAGAACATTCCAGGTGTTTTGTGCACCTGGATTTGTCCCTCCCTTGGGATCCTATAATTGTTTCCTCCTAGCTGCTTCCCTGCCTCCAGACCTCCTCCATTTCATCCTATTTTGTGTTTCATGACTGTGTGCAACCATCACCATAAATCAGTTTTGGAACATGTTCATCACCCCAAGATGATACTTCATGCCAATTTACTCTTAATCCCAATTCTTGTCTCATCTTCATCACAACCCCAAGCAACCACGGATCTAGTTTCTGTCTCTACAACCTTCTCTTTTCTGGACATTTCAAATTTCGTATTGCAAATGGAATCATGAAATATGTGGTCTCTTGTATCCAAGTCTTTCATTGAGCATAATAGTTTTGAGGTTCATCCAAATCCTGGCATGTATTAGCAGTTCATTCCTTTTTATTGCTGAATTCTATTTCAGTGTATACTTATACCTAATTTTGTCTGTACCATATTCACCAGTTAAAAGACATGTAGGCTGTCTCCAATTTGGAAGCCATTATGAATAATGCTGCTATGAATATTTATGTGCAAATCTCTGTGTAGTTCATTGAATTTTTAGCTATACCTCTGTTTTATCATTAGTGGTGCTCAACTCTAGCAAGCTATGGTCTACAGTCCCAAAATGGTCCACAGCTTGTTTTCCTAAATAAAATTTTTTTGGAGCACAGCCCTTCATAGGCTTACATGTGGTCTGTGGTCGTTTTCACATTGCACTACAACAGCAGAGTTGAGTACTTGTGACAGAGACACTCTGGCCTACGAAGCCTTAAATATTTACTACCTGGTCCTCTGTAGAAAAAAATTACTCCCCCTGCTCTAGAGTTTATAATGTGCATCTTTAACTTATGATAGTCTATTTTAAAATAATATACTATTCTGCAATTAATGTAGCAACCATACAACAGTATAATTCTACTTACCTCCTGCTACCCTTTGTACTCTTGTTATCATACAGTTTTATTTCTATTTCTGCTACAAACTCAGCAGTGTATAATAGATATACATCCTACAGGTTATGTTTCTCTGGAGAATCCTGACTAATACATCTTGTATGTCATGTGTCTTTTTTCTTGGGCTCCTTATAAGATTTCTCATCTTTGATTCTCAACAGTTTGACTAAGATATGCGTAGTTGAGGAAGTCTGTTGCTCTAGGGGTCCATTGAGCTTTTTATATCTGATATCTTTCCTCTGTTTGGGAAAATGCTAAGCCATTATCTCTTCAGATATATCTACTGCTCCATTATCTCTCCCTTCTCCTTTTAGGTCTCTAATTACTTATATATTGGGCCAGATGATATTGCCCCACATATTGCAGATACTCTGCTGGGTTTTTGCCTTTTTTCTTTTGGTTCTTCATTTTGTATAATTGCTATTGGCCTGTCTCCAAGTTTATTGTTGCTTTCTTCTTTTGAGTCCAGCATGTCATAATTCGAATGAATTTTTCAGTTCTGCATTATTTTTTTTCATTTTTAACATTTTCATCTATAAGTTCCATCAAAATAACTGTTTGGGTCTTTTTTATAATTTTGACCTCTCTGCTGAAATTACCCCATCTATTTACATTGACCAATGTTTCTACTAGAGCCTTTAATATGTTTGCCACAGTTACATTAAAGTCTCTGTCTAATAATTCCAACAACAGGACTATCTTTGAGTCTTCCGTATGTGACTTGTAATTTTTTGACTCTGTGCCAAGACATTCTGTATAAACAAATAGTAGATATTGAAGGAAATAATACCCCCCCACCAAAGGGTGTGCTACTTCTTTCAAGGTACTGGAATGCAGGATTGAGTCAATTTAATCTCTCATTGAGCTGTGTCTGGGCTTTATTACAGTTTTAGCTTGATTCAGTTCATCAATGGCTTTAAAAGTTTTGAAGGCAGATTTGCAGCAACATGGATAGACCTGGAGATTATCATACTAAGTGAAGTAAGTCAGACAGAGAAAGACAAATATCATATGATATCGCTTATATGTGGACTCTAAAAAAAACAAAAAAAACAAATGAACTTATTTACAAAACAGAAACAGACTCACAGATTTAGAGAACGAACTTATGGTTACCGGGAGGAAGGGTAGGGGGAAGGGATAGATTGGGAGTTTGGGATTGACATGTACACACAGCTATATTTAAAATAGATAACCAACAAGGATCTACTGTATAGCACAGGGAACGCTACTGATATTCTGTAATAACCTAAATGGGAAAAGAATTTGAAAAAGAATAGATACATGTATCAATATATGTATAACTGAATCACTTTGCTTACACCTGAAACAACACAACATTGTTAATCAACTATGCTCCAATATATAATAAAAACTTAAAAAATATTTTGAAGGCAGAATCAGAGTACAGCTTGAGTCTGATCATACACAAGACTCCACAGATCCTTTTAGGCTTAAGAGGCTAACCATCAGCTTTCCAATTCATAATGGTAGCTTCTTTGGGTCTCTGGGGATTCTTATTTGTTCTCCAGTCTCACTTCTAAATTATTGCACCTCAGTAGATTCCTTTACGTCCAGCTTCCTTGTCTCTAACCTTTGGAGAATGCTGCAGTACATTAGCTGAATGCAGCCCAAAGTGCTTTGGAGAGATTTCTCTTAGTTCTCCCCTGTTTTCTCGCCTTTAGCAGGCCACTGCAATAAGCTTGGTGAAAGCTTGGATTGCTTCAGAGTCATGGGACAGCTCTCTTACCCTGTCCCCAGCATCAGCAGGCCACTGCCTTTCACTTGTGAAAGAACTGCTTGTTTCAAGAGGATTCTCTTAGCCTTGCTCTCAAACCTCAAGTGTAATGTAAGTAAGTGTGGTAAGAGCAGATATCCTTGCCTTGCTCCTGACCTTAGAGAGAATGCATTCTGTCTTGCTCCATTAAGTATGATGTTAATATTGCTTAGTATAGATGACAACAAACCTTCTACATGTCCAAATTTGTAACATACATCTAAACAGAACCGAGGAGGAAATTTACTTAGGATACATTTAGTAAAACAAGAAAGTTTTTTTTTAACATCTTTATTGGAGTATAATTGCTTTACAATGGTGTGCTAGTTTCTGCTTTATAACAAAGTGAATCAGTTATACGTATACATATGTTCCCATATCTCTTCCCTCTTGCGCCTCCCTCCCACCCTCCCTACCCCACCCCTCTAGGTGGTCACAAACCACCTAGCTGATCTCCCTGTGCTATGCGGCTGCTTCCCACTAGCTATCTACTTTATGTTTGGTAGTGTATATATGTCCATGCCACTCTCTCACTTTGTCACAGCTTACCCTTCCCCCTCCCCATAGCCTCAAGTCCATGCCCTAGTAGGTCTGTGTCTTTATTCCTGTCTTACCCTTAGATTCTTCATGATCTTTTTTTTTTTCTTAGATTCCATATATATGTGTTAGCATATGGAATTTTTTTACTCTTTCTGACTTACTTCACTCTGTATGACAGACTCTAGGTCCATCCACCTCACTACAAACAACTTAATTTCGTTTCTTTTTATGGCTCAGTAATATTCCATTGTATATATGTGCCACATCTTCTTTATCCATTCATCTGTTGATGGACACTTAGATTGCTTCCATGTCCTGGCTATTGTAAATAGAGCTGAAATGAACATTTTGGTACATGACTCTTTTTGAATTATGGTTTTCTCAGGGTATATGCCCACTACTGGGATTGCTGGGTCGTATGGTAGTTCTATTTGTAGTTTTTTAAGGAACCTCCATACTATTCTCCATAGTGGCTGTATCAATTTACATTCCCACCAACAGTGCAAGAGGGTTCCCTTTTCTCCACACCCTCTCCAGCATTTATTGTTTCTAGATTTTTTGATGATGGCCATTCTGACTGGTGTGAGATGATATCTCATTGTAGTTTTGATTTGCATTTCTCTAATGATTAATGATGTTGAGCATTCTTTCATGTGTTTGTTGGCAATCTGTATATCTTCTTTGGAGAAATGCCTATTTAGGTCTTCTGCCCATTTTTGGATTGGGTTGTTTATTTTTTTTGATATTGAGCTGCATGAGCGGCTTGTAAATTTTGGAGATTAATCCTTTGTCAGTTGTTTCATTTGCAAATATTTTCTCCCATTCTAAGGGTTGTCTTTTGGTCTTGTTTATGGTTTCCTTTGCTGTGCAAAAGCTTTGAAGTTTCATTAGTCCCATTTGTTTATTTTTGTTTTTATTTCCATTTCTCTAGGAGGTGGGTCAAAAAGGATCTTGCTGTGATTTATGTCATAGAGTGTCTGCCTATGTTTTCCTCTAAGAGTTTTATAGTTTCTGGCCTTACAGTTAGGTATTTAATCCACTTTGAGTCTTCCAGTCCAAGAACATGGTATATTTCTCCATCTGTTTGTGTCATTTTTTATTTCTTTCATCAGTGTTTTATAGTTTTCTGAGTACAAGTCTTTTGCCTCCTTAGGTAGGTTTATTCTTAGGTATTTTACCCCTTTTGTTGTGATGCTGAATGAGATTATTTCCTTAATTTCTCTTTCTGATTTTTCATTGTTAGTGTATAGGAATGCCAGAGATTTCTGTGCATTACTTTTATATTCTGCAACTTTACCAAATTCACTGCTTAGTTCTAGTAGTTGTTTATTGGCACCTTTAGGATTTTCTATGTATAGTATTATGTCATCTGCAAACAGTGACAGTTTTACTTCTTCTTTTCCAATTTGTTTTATTTCTTTTTCTTCTCTGATTACAGTGGCTAGGACTTCCACAACTATGTTGAATAATAGTGGTGAGCATGCACATCCTTGTCTTGTTCCTGATCTTAGAGGAAATGCTTTCAGTTTTTCCCCATTGAGTATGATGCCTGCTGAGGGTTTGTCATATATGGCCTTTATTATGTTGAGGTAGGTTCCCTCTATGCCCATATTCTGGAAAGTTTTCATCATAAATGGGTGTTGAATTTTGTCAGAACCTTTTTCTGCATCTATTAAATGATCATACGGTTTTTACTCCTTAATTTGTTAACATGGTGTATTACATTGATTGAACTGCGCACATTGAAGAATCCTTGCATTCCTGGGTTAAATCCCACTTGATCATGGTGTATGATCCTTTTAATGTGTTGTTGGATTCTGTTTGCTAGTTTTGTATTCAGGATTTTTTCATCTATGTTCATCAGTGATATTGGTCTGTAATTTTCTTTTTTGTGGGATATCTTTGTCTGGTTTTGGTGTCAGGGTGATAGTGGCTTCATAGAACAAATTTGGGAGTGTTCCTCCCTCTGCAGTTTTTTGGAAGAGTTTGAGAAGGATGGGTATTAGCTCTTCTCTAAATGTTTGATAGAATTCACCTGTGAAGCTATATGGTCCTGGACTTTTGTTTGTTGGAAGATTTTTAATTACTGTTTCAAATTCATTACTTGTGATAGGTCTGTTTATATTTTCTAATTCTTCCTGGTTCAGTCTTGGAAAATTGTACCTTTCCAAGAATTTGTCCATTTCTTCATGGTTGTCCATTTTATTGGCATATAGTTGTTTGTAGTAGTCTCATAATCCTTTGTATTTCTGCAGTGTGAGCTGTGATTTCTCCTTTTTCATTTCTAATTTTATTGATTTGCATCCTCTCCCTTTTTTTCTTAATTAGTCTGGCTAAAGGTTTATCAATTTTGTTTATCTTCTCAAAGAACCAACTTTTTGTTTTATTGATCTTTGCTATTGTTTTCTTTTTTCTATTTCATTTATTTCTACTCTGATCTTTATGATTTCTTTCCTTCTACTGACTTTGGCTTTTCTTTGTTCTTCTTTCTCTAGTTGTTTTAGGTGTATGGTTAGATTGTTTATTTGAGATTTTTCTTGTGTCTTGAGGTGAGATTGAATTGCTGTAAAATTCCCTCTTAGCACTGCTTTTGTTGAATCGCATAGGTTTGGGGTCATTGTGTTTTCATTTTCATTTGTTTCTATGTATTTTTTTATTTCTTCTTTGATTTCTCCAGTGATCTCTAGGTTATTTAGTAGCACACTGTTTAGTCTCCTTGTATTTGTGTTTTATACAGTTTTTTTCCTGTAATTGATTTCCAGTCTCATAGTGTTGTGGTCAGAAAAGATACTTGATACGATTTCAATTTTCTTACATTTTCTGAGGCTTGATTTTTGACCCAAGATGTGATCTATCCTGGAGAATGTTCCATGTGCACTTGAGAAGAAAGTGTAATCTGCTGGTTTTGGATAGAATGTCCTATAAATATCAATTAAATCTATCTGGTCTATTGTGTCATCTAAAGCTTGTGTTTCCTCATTAATTTTCTGTCTGAATGATCTGTCCATTGTTGTAAGTGAGGTGTTAAAGTCCCCCACTAATATTGTGTTACACTCAATTTCCTCTTTTATGACTGTTAGCATTCGCTTTATGTATTAAGGTACTACTATGTTAAGTGGATATATATTTATAATTGTTATATCTCCTTCTTGGATTGATCCCTTGATCATTATGTAATGTCCTTCCTTGTCTTTTGTACATTCTTTATTTTAAAGTCTATTTTATCTGATATGAGTATTGCTACTCCAGCTTTCTTTTTTTTTTTTTTTTTTTTTTTTTTGCGGTATACGGGCCTCTCACTGTTGTGGTCCCTCCCGCTGCGGAGCACAGGCTCCAGACGTGCAGGCTCAGCGTCCATGGCTCACGGGCCTAGCCGCTCCGTGGCATGAGGGATCCTCCTGGACTGGGGCATGAACCCGTGTCCCCTCAATCGGCAGGTGGACTCTCAACCACTGCGCCACCAGGGAAGCCCTCCAGCTTTCTTTTGATTTCCATTTGCATGGAATATCTTTTTCCATCCCCTCACTTTCAGTCTGTATGTGTCCCTAGGTCTGAAGTGGGTCTTTTGTAGACTTCATATATATGGGTCTTGTTTTTGTATCCATTCATCTAGCCTGTGTCTTTTGTTTGGAGCATTTAATCCATTTACATTTAAGGTAATTATCGATATGTATGTTCCTATTAACATTTTCTTGATTGTTTTGGGTTTGTTATTGTAGGTCTTTTCCTTCTCTTGTGTTTCCTGCCTAGAGAAGTTCCTTTAGCATTTGTTGTAAAGCTGGTTTGGTGGTGCTGAATTCTCTTAGCTTTTGCTCTCTGTAAAGGTTTAAATTTCTCTCCATCAAATCTGAATGAGATCCTTGCTGGGTAGAGTAATTTTGGTTGTAGGTTTTTCTCTTTCGTCACTTTAAGTATATCCTGCCACTCCTTTCTGGCTCGCAGAGTTTCTGCTGAAAAATCAGCTGATAACCTTATGGAGATTCCTTTGTATGTTATTTTTTGCTTTTCCCTTGCTGCTTTTTATATTTTTTCTTTGAATTTAATTTTTGTTAGTTTGATTAATATGTGTCTTGGTGTGTTTCTCCTAGGGTTTATCCTGTATGGGACTCTGTGAGCTTCCTGGACTTGGTTGACTATTTCCTTTCCCATGTTAAGGAAGTTTTCCACCACAATCTCTTCAAATATTTTCTCAGACCCTTTCTTTTTCTCTTCTTCTTCTGGGATCCCTATAATTCAAATGTTGGCGCATTTAATGTTGTCCCAGAAGTCTCTGAGATTGTCTTCAATTCTTTTCATTCCTTTTTCTTTATTCTGCTCCTTGGCAGTTATATCCACCATTTTGTCTTCCAGCTCACTTATTCATTCTTCTGCCTCAGTTATTCTGTTATTGATTCCTCTAGTGTATTTTTCATTTCAGTTATTGTGTTGTTCATTTCTGTTTGTTTGCTCTTTAGTTCTTCTAGATCTTTGTTAAACATTTCTTGCATTTTCTCAATCCATGCCTCCATTCTATTTCCAAGATTCTGGATCATCTTTACTATCATTACTCTGAATTCTTTTTCAGATTGGTTGCCTATTTCCTCTTCATTTATTTGATCTTGTAGGTTTTTACCTTGCTCCTTCATCTGTGACATATTTTTTGTCATCTCATTTTTTTGATGAGTGGGATTGTGTTCTTGTCTTACTGGTTGTTTGGCCTGAGGCTTCCAGCACTGGAGTTTGTAGGTTATTGGGTAGAGCTCGGTTTTGGTGCCAAGATGTGGCTCTCTGGGAAACCTCACTCCATGGAATATTCCCTGGGGTCTGAGGTTCTCTGTTAGTCCAGTGGTTCAGACTCTGAGCTCCCACCGCAGGAGCTCTGGCCTGACCCCCAGCTCGTGAACCAAGATCCCACAAGCCTCACAGTGCAGGAAAAAAAAAGAAAAAAAGAAAGGAGCAGAACAATAACAAATAAAATAAGGTTAGAAAACTAACAGATATGTTAGAAAGAATTAAAATATAGATGAAACAACAACCAGAAGGTAAAACAGAACTACAATAGTAAAAAAGAGGAGAAAAAAAAAGCCGGAAAAGGCCTTGGCTCTTGGGGGTGTGGCTTAGGCAGGGGTGGGGTTTAGGGGGTTGGTGGGGCCTATGCTTAGGACCCACTGGGCAGAAGAGGCCCTGGGGGAGGGCGAGTGCTTTGGCTTAATGCAGCAGGAGGGGCCCAGGAGTGTCTCTGGACTTAGAGGTCAGAGGACCAGGTCCAGGACCCCAGCAGGCTCACTGGTCCTGAGTGGGTGGGGGAAATGCTAGGTGCATTCCGTCCTGTTGCTCCAATCCTGGAGGGCCTCTCCCCATTGGCCTCTCTTCTTCTTCCCCCCTCCCTCCCTCCTATGCCTCTAGGAGCCATGTGGCCAGAGGTGGCCCCAGAAGGCAGGGGACCAGACCCAGAAGCCCAACAGGCTTCCCTAGGAGGAGTGGGTGGAGGAAACACCCTCTGCATCTCCCATGGTCTTCCAATCCCGGAGGGCCCCTCCCTGTCTGCCTCTACTCCTCTTCCCCCCTCCTCCCTCCTTCCCTCCTATGCCCCTAGGACCCCCAGAGCTGGAGGGAGCCTCAGAGAACACAGAACCAGGCTCAGGAGCCCAGCAGGCTTCCCAGGGCCCGAGTGGGTGGGGGAAATTCCCACTGCACCTTCCCTGATCTTCTGGCCCTGGAGGGTCACCCCCCACCATCTGCCTCTCTTCCTCTTTCCCCCTCCTCCCTCCCTCCCATGCCCCTAAGACCCACAAGGCCAGAGGGGGCCCCAGAGAATGAAGTACGAGGCCAGGTCCCAGCAGGTCCCTAGGCCGAGTGGGCAGGGGAAACACCTGACACACCTCCCCTGATCCTCTGATCCTGGAGGGACCCTCCTGGTCCACCTCTCCTCTTCTCCCCCCACCTCCCTCCTACACCCCTAGGACCAACATGGCCCAGAGGGGGCCATGGAGGACAGGGGATCCGGCCCGGGACCCCAACACGTTTCCTGGGGCTGAGTGAGTGGGAGAAACACCTGCCCTGCCTCCCCTGATCCTCTGAGCCCCTAAGGGTCCCTCCAGGCATGGGAACCACTCCCCCCTCCCAGCCACCCCTCAGGGGCACCAGTCCTGTCCGGCTTCCACTTCTCCTCCCCGCTCACCCACCCCCCGCATCCTACCCAGTTGCTCACAGGTTCCTCCCATCTCCTTGGGCATCAAGGTCCCCTACCAGTGTCCAGCAGGCACCCTAGTTGTAGGGAGACTCAAACTCCGTGTCTTCCCACACTGCCATCTTGACTCCAACCTCCAATACCAGACTATCTTAATTGCAATTGCTTTTTAATAAAATGTTATCTGGTAGGATAGGCCATTCATTTTAAGCTTCTTCTACAGGTTTGGTTTCCTACTTCTGGCTTGTTGCTCTTCCATATAATAATTAGTCATCATATAGAGGTCTGATAGAATTGGGGGGAGAATTGCAATCCACATGATATTAAACTTTCTTATTCATAAACATGACATACCATTTCATTTATTCAGGTCTTCTTTTATGTCCTTCAGTGTTTCACAATGTTGCCCATAAAAATGTTTTATATCCTGTTTTAATTTTAGATGTTACTGCAAATAGAAGTTTTTACTATTATATTTTTAATTGGTCATTATTACTGCTTAGAATACAATTGATTTTATATGTTGATTAGTTTCCTAGGGCTGCCATAACAAAGTACGATAAACTGTGTGGCTGAAACCACATAAATTTATTCTCTCATAAAATTCTCTCAGTTTGGGAGGCTAGAATCTGAAATCAAGGTGTCAGTAAGATGACACTCCCTCTGAAGGCTCTAGGGAAGAATCCTTGCTCACCTGCCTCAGCTTCTAGTGGCCCCAGGCATTTCTTGGCTTCTGGCAACAGACTCCAATCTCTGCCTCCATCTCCACATGGCCTCTTTCGCTCTGTGTCCTCTTTTCTTTTTACAAGGACACCAGTCATTGAACTTCAGGCCTAACCTAAATTGAGAATGATTCCATCTTGAGATCCTTAACTAATTACATCTGCAAAGACCCTATTTCTAAATAAGGTCACAATCTGAGATTCCAGGTGGACACGAATTTGGGGTGGATACTATTCAACTCACTTACAATCTTATATCAAACAACTTGACCAAATTTGCTTATTATTTCTAATGGTTTGTGGATTATCATATCTTTTATGTCATCTTCAAACAGACAATTTTCTCATTTTCTGTCTCTTCTGTTATTCCTTTTTTGTTCCCCCTTAGGTCTTCTTACTTTTGCTACAACTCCATGAAAATATTGAACAAAAGTTGTAATGACAAGCAACTTTAATTTGTTACTAACTTGAGTATGAATTCTTCTAAAATTTCACAGGTAAGTGTAATGTAATATTTGATGTAGGGCTTTAATAAACATCCTGTATTATAATAATCCAGTTTCCTTCAATTCCTAGTTTGCTAAGAGGTTGTTTTTACATTGTTGTGTTTTCAAATTATGAATGAGTGTTGCATTTTATTGTCTTATCTTTCAGCATCAATTGAAATGATCACATTTCTTTTATCTAACTGTTAATGTAGTTGTCAGGGAGGAAAAATTGTTCCTCTATCCTCCTACGTTCAGCAGCTGGAGTCCTATACATATTGTCTTTTTCTCTTGATCAGATTTACTAGAAAGTTGCTCATTTTTAGTTTTGTTCTAAGAATTGGCTTTTTATTCTGCTAATCATTTCTATTGTTCCTCTGTTTTATCTCTTATTAGTATCTGCTCCTACATTTGTGAATTCCTTACTTCTACTTTCTTTGGGTTTACTATGCTGTTCTTTTTCTATTCTTGACTTGGACATCTAGCTCATTTAGTGTTAATTCTTATTGTTATTTAATAGCTGCATTTACAGTTATATATTTCCCCCTCAGTACGACTTGGTGGATTTCCACAACATTTGACATAAAGTACTTTCATTGCTATTCACTGTCAAATATTTTATGATTTCATTGTGCTTTACATATAAATGATGAATTTAAAAGTTGTTGAGAGTTCCCTTGTGACTCAGTATTTTTGATTTTCACACGTACTTGAAAATAATGTAGTGCCTCTGTTTGTTTCCTTGGTTTTTACCCTACCTTTCTGGGATTCTTATTAAATGTGGATATTGACATTTTTATTTCTTTGATCCATATCTTTTAACTTGTCTTTCACATTCTTTCAACTCCTTCTTGATTTCTGGAGAGTTCTTCAACCTGATCTTCCAGGTTACTAATTTTATTTCTGTATACATTTTACTCTTGCACTCTACTATTATTTATTTTGGTTATTATATATTGTAGACTGAGACTCTTCCACTAGTTCTTCTTTATGACTGCTCATTTGTGCTTTACAGTCAAGCAATTGGTATGTCTTCTCTCTCTCAAATGATATTTATTATGCTTAATTCTAATTCTCGGTCTATGTGGCCCATTACTTTTCTCCTTTTTTATATAGTGATGGTGCTCTTCAGATGTCTCATTATTTTTTCCTGTGAGGTCACATTTCCCTGAAATTATTGGCTATCAATGGTAATGTCTTCCTAGGAGAACAGGCCAAATTCCAAGCCTTAGCTTGTGCCATTGGTAGTGAATTTGCAGGGGTTCTTAAAAGGATTCTTTAGTACTAAGAGCCTGTTTAGATCTGTCCTCAACAATTTTCCATTCTGTTACTCACACACCCAACCCTAAATGACTTTTCTGTACCTCCACCCAAGTACAGTTTTCCCAAGAGTTGTCATCCTCTTATGATCTAGTCATCTAAACCAGAGGTTCTCAACCAAAGGAGGTATTTGGAAATGTGTGAGGGAAATTTGGAGGTTGCTCTATTGACATTGGCATTTAGGGCAAGGGGCTGGGGTACTAAGCATGCCTTTTTATAACGCGTAGAAAAATCCCACACAATGAAGTACTGTCCCAAACAGAATGACAGTAGTGCCCCCAGTAGTGATGGGGCAGAAGTTAAAGTTTAGGACTAGCTCATTCATTTGCACAAGTAGGTTTCTCCTCTGTACTTTCAGGGTCCCCTAGTGGTGCCTGATGCTGCTACACTGCCCCCAATCAGGTGCTCAGAGAGATGCTATTTCTCTGCCCTACGGTAGCAAGGTGGCAATCATTGTTCTAACCAGGGTATTATAAGGAGATTAAAAGGACTCAGAATGCTCGCCTCAATCTTTATCCTGCCCATGGCTTCCAGCTGTTTCCTTCCCTGGGTTCGCTTCCTCTCCCCAAACCCTCACCTCCATCAGGCACAACAGAACCCAGTTATCTTGGACTTCCTAGGGATATCTCACATTTTTTATTAATGTCTCAAATACATCACCTCCTCTCACTTCTGTGGCATCTCCAGGGCTGGATCATGTGAGGGAATCAGCACCCTCTATTAGTATCCCATCCTGCTACCTCACAGGAACACTGACTATTAACAATATATGAAAAAAAAAGTACATGGAAAACTAATTTTGAAAAACGAGAGCAACAAAAGGAGATTCACCCCAGAAGATAATAAGATATTGTATCTTTATATTTGTATAAAGCCATGTTTTTAAAAAAAGCAAAATGAAACCCAAAAGAATAACATTTACAGAAAAATAGACCAAACAGGGTTATACAGCTCAGAAATATAGCAGGTGTAGATGGCACCATGAAATGATAGAAGTGGCAGCACCAATCTGTGTGAACATGATAGTCTATTTGGTAAGTTATTTAGTAGATGATTTGGGGGGAAATGAACCATTTCATGGAGAAATATTTTCTCCACTTGAGAAAGCTTTTAAACTCTTTCTCTTGAAATAATTTTATAATTACAGAAAAGTTTCAAAAATAGTACAGAGAGCTCTCATATACCCTTCAGCCAGCTTCTCTCAATGATAACATCTTGTGTAACCATTGTGCAACGTTCAAAATCAAGAAATTAACATTGGTAGATTAGTAGCTAAACTACAGACTTTGTATGAATTTCACCAGTGTTTCCACGAATGCTCTTTCTCTGTTCCAGAACCCAATCTAAGGAAGCCACATTGCATTCAGTCATCGTGTCTCCTTAGTGTCTTCCTATCTCTGAAAGCTGCTTAATTTGGCATTCTTTTTCATGATCACTACACTTTTGAATAGTATTGTCAGTTTGTCAAATGTCCCTCAATTTTGTCCCTCAATATTTTCTCATAATTAGATTGGGGTCATGCGTTTTTCTCAAGAATACCACAGAAGTGGTGTGCCCTTCTCGGTACAACATCATGAAAGGAGATACATCTTATTACTGCTGATATTAACCTTGACCACTTGTGTAAGCTGGTGTCCGCTGATTTTCTCCCTAAAGTTACTATTTTTCACTTTGAAATTAATAAATGTATTGGTGGAAAGATATTCTTGTTTCTCCTCAAACTTTCACCCAGTGGTTTTAGGATTCATCAGCAGATCTTGACTATTCCAACTATTCCTGCAGTGTTCTAACGCAGAGAAATGATGTACCTTGACAATGGACCTGTTTATATTAGGAAATGGAATATTTTTCATTCTGAAATGTCTGTATTTAACTTGCTCCACTTCATTCATGTTTTTCATAATAAAAAAAGGGGCATACACTTACTTTACAATCATATAACTAAAAGCGTCTTGAGTAGTATAAGCATTCCAGTCAAACCTGAAGGCCAAGACTTCTTGCAGAATTTTAAAATAAGTTCCTCTTCATTCTACCTTGGAGGTAAAATCCCAGCCGGGCAAACCTGTTACTCAATGTTTGGTCAAAAACTGACTAGGTGGTCAGATGTCCATATTCTCTTGTTCAAGCTGTGCAAATCCATCCAAGTTGTTCAGGAAACCAGACACATCACTGTCTGAACAAGCACATTCATTTACTTATCCACAAAAATCCCTGGACACGTGCTGCTAGGATAACTAAAATATCAAAGTCAAGGGCATTTGAAAAAGATGCTCACAGTTTTCCTGTGTCTCACTTTTTCAACTTTCTGGAAAATATGTTGTTTCCTGCTGCCAGTGAATAAAAATCTAATAACTTGTTTTTGCAATATGTGTACTAGCTGGTTTCATGTAATTTGGCCAGTGTCTCACATTTTAGAATTGAATCCTGTCTGAGAATTTGGAGGGTGAGATAAAAGTCTTCCTCCCAGCCCCCCAACATGCTCCAGTGCCTCACAGAGATGGAAAGCACTGCTGAGGACCTAACTGAAAGAGCCTTTAGGACATGATGCAGCCCTGGTAGTGAGCTGGAAACAACCCCAGCAGCTGGCACAGGTTTTCGTTGTGCTCCACCAGGTACTGCCTTTCTGCCTCTGCTTCTCCTACTTCTGCTGTGAACATCTAACTAATTTCTACTCTCTGTGTTCTCTGCTTTGTGGATCCTGCTGCCTTATGTCTTCTGCTATCTCATGCCTGCTGGCAGTACCTTGGAGTGGATAAAAATGCAGCTCTGGAGATCTGGCTTCATAGCCTGCCTCTTCCAGGTGCTGATTCTGTGAACTTAGTTAATGTTTAAACATCCTGTGCCTCACTGTCCTCATCTGAAAATGGTGATGACCTCACAGTGTAGTTCTGAGGGTTAAGTGGGTTAGTGCATGAAAAGCACTAGAACAGTGCCTGGTAAGTCCTCGAATAAATGTTAGCTGTTGTTATTTGATCCGTGAGTCTCTTCCATCTACACCCACCAAGCTCTTCCTTCTCCACATGTATGTGTCTCTTTCACATTCCAGCAAATAGGAGATCTGAATGTAGGCAGTCACCATCTACTCTTTGATGCTCTCCTGGGTTATATTTTATTGTGTGAACTCATGGCTCTATGTTCCTACTTCTGACTGAGCTCTCATGTTCAGACTACTCATTTAGACCCATAAATGTAAGGGAAAGGAAACTGCTTGAAGATGATGAGGAAACATACTAACTGCAAAGAGCACATATATCGTGCTCACACCAGGCTTTTGAGCAAACTGAAAGAAAACGTGGTTTACAAAAAAAAAAAGAGCCTTTTATTTTAAATATATTGAACAATAAATATATGAACCACAGGATCTACCTGAACTTGGTTCTACCATAGGTATTGGAGTCACGTTGAGTAGTGAAAAGGGCTCTGAATCAGAGGTGAAAGTGGCAGGAATCCTGATCTCAGCTCTGTTTCAAAGCTCACTGGATGCTCTGTGCTTTGTGACCGCCTGGAGGGGTGGGGTAGGGAGGGTGGGAGGGAGGGAGACACAAGAGGGAGAGATATGGGAACATATGTATATGTATAACTGATTCACTTTGTTATAAAGCAGAAACTAACACCCCATTGTAAAGCAATTATACTCCAATAAAGATGTAAAAAAAAAAAGCTCACTGGATGACCTGGATAAATCATTTAAACTCTCCTCTGTGCTCCCAGTTCCTCAAGTCAAGCATTTCTATTAAACTAACCCCAGGTTAACATTAAATATCAAGGTTGATATGACTAAAGCAAAATTAAAATCCATAAATCCATGTGTCTCAGAGTAGGCTTTGAACTTGGGTGGTTGCTGGCACCGGTCTCCTACGGAGCAGCCAAAGTCTCCTACGGAGCAGCCAAACCAGACCTACTGCAAATATTTATCTATTATTAGAGACTCCCTAGGGAAGAAGTGAGCAATTTCGACCAGTTGTATAAGGTTAAACAGCTTTTCCAACAGTCATTATGTAAAGACATAAGAAAGTATTGTTAAGGCCAGTTCCATAGAGCATGATGAAGGATGTTGGGAGCATTATCAAAATCCTAAAGATCCTTGTGAAATAGGTCTTGATTTCCTGCTTATACATATGACTGAAAGGATTGGTGTAGATGTTTAACTTCCTGTGTGGGGCAGCACTAATGAAACTGTGGAAGGATCCACAGTGCAATCAGCTACTGCGTCCTATGAGCGCTGGTGCATTTGTCCTGGGCACATGCTTTTTCTGGCACCATTTCTATCGGTTCAAGAATACAAATCCCAGGGCTTCCCTGGTGGCGCAGCGGTTGAGAGTCCGCCTGCCGATGCAGGGGACACGGGTTCGTGCCCCGGTCTGGGAAGATCCCACATGCTGCTGAGCGGCTAGGCCCGTGAGCCATGGCCGCTGAGCCTGCGCGTCCGGAGCCTGTGCTCCGCAACGGGAGAGGCCACAACAGTGAGAGGCCCGCCAACCACAAAAAAAAAAAAAAAAAAAAAAAAAAAAAAAAAAAAATTTAAAAAAAAAAAAAAAAGAATACAAATCCCAGATGGATTCAAACCCATGACTGTAAGCGGTCACTCTCTTGGTCTCAGAGTGAATCAATATCATTGTCTTGCCTACATTGTATTTGAGGTTCTTTCTTAATTCAGCAAATTTTACCGGGTACCTACTCTGTACTAGATAATACGTACTAGAATCGTCTTGATGACGAGGCTCAGGTGGAGATGAAACGGTTCAGCTTCCCACAGATGACAGTTCATTCAAACTTCCAGATTCATTCACACTTTTCCTTGTCAGGTATTTATTGTACACTTACTAAAATTAACTAATAAAGTCTAAGAACATTAAACTTATCTAATTTAACCATACTGAGAATTTCATTTCTCCTCCCCACCTCTGCATGAACTGAGAACTGCAGCTGTGATCCAGGTACCTCCTTAAGGTGGGGCTGGCAAGCCTGATACTCACCTTACCTGAAACAAGCAGAGTATTCTGGATCTAAGCTCAAAGTATGCAGACTGCAATTTACACCTGTGATATGTCTTGGCACAGAGGAGATGTACCCCTGTAATACACCGGTGGCTTCAGAACAAAGCCTTACCACCCAGCTCACCATAGTTCCTGTGTATGGAATTAAGCAAAGTCTTTAAACTAAAGGTATGAAAATATTTGCAAAATTGGGGAGGTCAGGGAAAGGAGTAACATTTATTCTTGGGTGCAGAAACTTCTAATGTCTATGTATAAACTGGGAATCTAGGGTAGAAGGTGCTTCTAGGGGAGAGAAAATTTTGAGAGATGAGAAAATTTTAGAAGGGCAGTGTTTAAGCCATCTGATTTTAAAAGACCACTTGAAATTCCAGGGCAAAGACAGAAATGAAGATGTAACCATAGAAAACGTTGATAAAGCCTAAAACATTTCTTAAAGAAAGAGAGAAATCTGAATTTTAAAACAAATATTGTCAAGCTTGAGGGGTGCTAGAAAGGCTGGTAAGACAAGAAAGGGGAACCTATTAACAGATTAGTAAAAAGTAAGCTGGAAAAATCAAGTTACATTTAAAGGGCCCCAGAAGAATGTGATTATCAGAGTCAGTATTTATTGGGATGTTTTGTGTCTGCTCTTCCTGTTTAAGGGAAGAGAATAGGAAACCTGTTAGAAGACACATAGCCTGGAAACTTCCCCTAAGCGTGAGCAGCCCTGCATCCATCAGGCCCTTAGTTGCTCAATTTCTTACAGTCCATGGTGGGCTCCATTCTCAGAAGATGACGAGGAAAACATACTAACTGCAAAGAGTACATATATCGTTTTGTGTACTCTCTTGAGGTACAAGCTAATAAAGGCAGCTGGGAGACAGCAAGAGCAGCAGGAGGACCAAGTTTCAATTCTGGGAGTAACTCATACGAGGACCAAAAGAATCAGGAGGCATAAACTTTTCAAGTATTTCTGCATTTCTTTCCTGGTTTTGTGCCCGTTTTTGTATTGTCTCTTTTAGGATCCCAATCATGACAATGAGAATAACAAATCATAAGTCACTGTTGGTATTGTTGTTTACATTAGCCTCCTGGATCACTTTTACAGTTTTCCAAAACTCCACAAAGGTAGGAACTGCTTTCTTTATGTGTTTTACAAAAGTACTTTTTTACTCGACACTTCATCTGTTCTAGAAAAGTCCAAACAAACAGACCTATAGATTGTAGTAGGGGAGTTTCAACAGCTTACACATCTTTAAGAGCCAAGGTCCTTGAAAATAATCATGCAATATGGGAGAGGATAATACTGTGTGTGTGTGTGTGTGTGTGTGTGTGTGTACACATATTCTTCTTTTGTCACTTATATCTGCATTGCAACAGTCTTCTCCCAATGCTTAGCTTGTCTTTACACCTTCTCCAAGGAACCTCTGAACAACAGAATATTTTCATGTTTATGTAGTAAAATTTATGTTAATACTGTTACCGTCAATACTGTTAATACTTTTTACTGTTAATACTTCTTGAGTACTAATAAACCTTTCCCTATGCTGACATCAAATTATTTATCTAAACATTCTACTTAAAGTTTTAAAGGTTGCTTTAGACATTTAGCCCTGTAATGTACTTGGATTGTTTTTGCTGATTTTTCTTTTATTTCCATATGGATAACCACTTTTTCAGCTCTTTTTATTTTGTAATCCTTCCTTTCCAAGCTGATTTATCATGTCATTTTTGTTGTATATCAAAATCTCTAATAAATACAGGTCCCTCTGTGGGCTCTTCGTTCTATTCCATTGAACAATTTGTCTTCCCCATATCAATACCACATGGCTATAGTTAACAGAGCTTCATAATTAGTTTTGAAAATGTTTTTAGTTTTTGGCCAGTCTTGGCTCTTCACTCTCTCTTATATATTTTAGAATCAGACTGTCAAATTTAGTGAAAAAAATTCTACTTAAATTATAAGTGCATGATATTAGCCATATAGATCAAATTGAGAAAACTGATATGTTTATAATATTATTTTGCTGTTTATCAACATGTAATCTCTCTCCATCTATACAGGTCTTCTTCAAGATCTTTCACTAAATTTTATAATTTTTGCATTCAGGTCTTATACACCTTTTGTTAGAGTGATACCACGGTACTTCATAATTTTTTTGTTGCTATTGTCAATAGTGTCCTTTTAAATACATTTTCTAATTGCTCACTGCTGGTGTAAAGGAATCCAACTGACTTTTGCATAAGGAACAGTAGGATTTTACTTTCCAAGATCTTGAAAGACTCATTAGTTCACAGACCCAATATTGTCTAGATCTCTCTGAGGACAGAAAGTATACTTGTTCTAAAATTTTGTTTTGATTTTTCTATTAATTCTGTTCCCTTGGATGTCTCCTCTTTGTTGAACCTGATACCTCTCTCTCATGAGTTACTTTTTTTTTTTTGGCCACACCACGTGGCTTGCAGGATCTTAGTTCCCCAACCAGGGATCCAACCCGTGCCCCCTGCAATGGAAGCATGGTGTATTAACCACTGGACCACCAGGGAAGTCCCTCTCATGAGTTACCTTTCATGAAAATTTTTTGCTAATTCTTGGTTGTGTACTTTCTTACACCTGAGATTCTGTGGTGGTCAGTGTGGAGTGCTGTTACCTGTTTGCTCCAGCATGTTTGTGGCAGAGATGCAAAAAGTGCTGCAGGGCAATAAATGCTCCCCATTTTTCTAAAGTGTTGCCAGGCACACTGGGTCCTACCCACCTCTCCAGCTTAAATATCTGTAGTTTTTACTCTTCACCAGAGTACAGAAGTCCCTGTTTCTAGCTGTCTGGCCCAGGCACAGGTGGGGAAATAAGGAGGTGTCAACCTGCCTGGTTTGTCCTCCTGTGAGCCTCCCCTTCACCCCTTTTTATTCCAGTTATCACCCTCCTCCATGTTGGTAGTGTCCCTGCAGTGACTTCCTTCTTTTGCCAAAGCCTCATCTACATGCGTTGGAGCCGTGGTTTCCTTCTTTGATCTAATCTCATCTGCATTTCATTCTTCAGGAGACTGCTTATAAGTTCTGGTCCATGTAAAGTATCTCTTCCTATTTCCCAGAATAATTAGAAAATTTTAAGTTCTTTTCTGCCGTTTATACAATTTTATGGTGGGAAATCGAGGCTATAATATGTGCTTACTCCTCCACCTTGAATCAGAATTTTCCTGTTATTTTTCTACTAAAAAAAAAATTGTGCAGAGAATATTATTCTACCATACTGAAAATCACTTATAGTTTTCATGTGAAGTTGTAGCAGTTTAAAAACATCTGATAAAGTATTGTATGGTTAAAAGATGTTACTATGATAATGTTCAGATCCTCTAGGTACTTACTCTTTTTTTAAAAACATCTTTATTGGAGTATAATTGCTTTACGATGTTGTGTTAGTTTCTGCTGTATAACAAAGTGAATCAGCTATATGTATACATATATCCCCATATCCCCTCCTTCTTTCGCCTCCCTCCCACCCTCCCTATCTCACCCCGCTGATCTCCCTGTGCTATGCAGGTGCTTCCCACTAGCTATTTTACATTTGGTACTTACTCATTTTTAAATTTAGTTCCTGTAGCAACTACTGAGAGAGACTTTTTCATTTCTGATCCTGATTGTGGATTTTTCTATTTCTCCCTTTAGTTCTGTCCACTTTTGTTTCACATATAAATACATGGATATGTAGGCACATCCACATTTAAGGTTGCTATGTTTTCAGACCAATTGACGCTGTTATCACTAAGAAATGTCCATCTTTATGTCTGATGATACTCTTTGTCTTGAAATCTACTTTAACATTAATGTTAGCTTTTTTATGCTTACATGGTATATTGTTTTCCATCCATTCACTTTCAACCTATAGGTATCTTTATACTTAAACTGCATTCCTTGTAGATAGCAAACAGCTGGGTCTTGCTGTTTTATCTCTGCCTTTTAAAAAAAATTTAACACTTCATTTATTAGATATCATTTAGTAAAACTTTCTAGAATGTATTACTAATCACATAGGTGAAAATATAACAGCTTCATCTTTTTATAAATGAATTAGCTCAAATATTGAAACATTGATCACAAATTCATTTAATAAAAATTCTTGCAAAATTTGATAAAACCATAAATTTTAATGTCAAACTATAACTTTTAATATCAAAATATTTTAAATATTTCAAAATATTAAAATATACATAAATGAATGCATTGACTACAGAACATTATTTTATTTATACATACTGTCTTTTAAAAATCTTCACACTCTAACTATTCCAAAACAGTATGTTTTTTTCTTTTGAGTTTGGTTACACTACTTTAATCCCAGGAAGAGTATTATCTCTGACTTTTAATGAAGTGTTTCGTCTACTTACTTTTAATGGAATTATTAATACGGGTGGATTTAGGTCCACCATTTTGCTATTTGTTTTCTGCTCAGCCATTCTGGTTTTTATTCCTCTGTTCCCCATTTCCTGCCTTATTGTGGGTTGTGTTTGTTTGTTTGTTTGTTAGTATTTCCTTTCAGTTTCTCTATTATTTTCAGAGCTCGAAGCTGTCTTTCTAAAGTGGTTTCTCTAGAGACTACAATACACATTCTCAACTTGTAGAGTTAATATTGTGCCACTTCATGTAATCTGTAATAACCTTTCAACCATCCATTTCCGTTTATTCCCCCCCATTCTTTATGCTATAGTTGTCATATTATTACAAAATTGTAGTTCTTAGATAATTGTACGCACTTTAAAGAAACTAGGAGATAAACACACAGTATTTTATATTAATACATATATTTATCATTTCTGGTGCTTTTCATTCCTTCCTGAAGATCTATGTGTCGTTTTGGTGTAATTTCACTTCAGCTTGAAGAACTTTAGTTAGCAGTTGTTGTTTTTTTTTTCTTTTTGATCCCGCCGCCGGCATGTGGGATCTTAGTTCTCCTACCAGAGATCGAACCTGTGCCCCATGCAGTGGAAGTGTGGAGTCTTAACCACTAGACCGCTGGGGAAGCCCCAGTACTTTTTAAAATGCAAGTCCAGTGTTGTCCCTTCTGTAGAGCTAATCACTGTTCTCTACAGGAGAATTAGTCCAATACAAGATACTCTGCCTTTATTGGAAATTTGGAGATATTACTATGATTCACTGAGTTCTCAGAAATAGAGTTATTGATAAATGCAGTGAACATTGTTAAAGGTCTTAGTACATGCTATAGAACTGTTTTCCAGAAATGTGGTGCCATTCACACCTAAACCAACAGTGAAAGAGAATTTTAGTCTTACTGCATGTTTGCTGCACTGGGTAGCTCATTTTTAGAGATACTTGCCTGGGATTAAAACCTGACTCTGGTGCTGACTAGCTATACAAACTTGGCTAAGTCCCTTAACTTTGCTGTGAACCAGTTTCATCATCTGAAAATTGGGTCATAAAAATAAATACCCCATATATTATTGTGAGGATTAATGGGCTAACATATGAAAAACATTTAACATTGTACCTGGCACATAATAAATGTTTGCTATTACTGTCTCTTATTTGATAAATTAAAATGTTTTTATTTTTTAAAATCTTCACATGTCAAATAATAAAACCGTAACAATGTTAATCATAGTTAGTCCAGTACAAGCTATTCTGCCTTTATTGGAAATTTGGAGATATTACTATGAAAGATTTATACCAAAAAGTGTTCTTTACAGAATCATAATAGAGAAAAGCTGAATGCAATAAATATCTAAAAAGACAGGAATAAGTGAAATATTCCATAGGCTGGAATATTATGTGGGCCTTTGACATAAGGTGGAAAGTTTTTAATTACACTTTTTTTTAAAATCAAAATTCATTGGTAAATATTCAGTTTGTTCACAATCATGTGAAATTGTTATATAGAGGATGAGATAAAATCACCCAAACGGTAAGAGTAGTTATCAATGGTTGGTGTGACTGACTTTTATTTCCTATAGAATTGTGGCATTCTCTCATTTTTAATAATAAATCAGTGTTATTTTATGATTAGAAAATAAATATTTTATAAGCCTATGCTTCTTATGTGCTGTTAGCTAAAGCAATCTGAAAATTACTAATAAATATCACAATTTAATCAAACTGTAAAAAGTGAAATAGAAAAAAATAGATAATTGTATATTACATAAAATTTCCATGCTTCTTAAACATTTTCTTAAGGATTTATTTAAATGACTGAATTCTAGTTTTAAGATAAAAAATAATAGAACAATAAACATTTGTTCTCTGCTATGCAGTTAAAAAGCATTTTCTCATTTGGTCTCCACGACTGCCCAGTGAAAGTATATTTTATGATCACCACTTTAAGGAAGAAGATCCCGGGGCTCTTTAGGGTGGAGTGGCTCATTCAAAATAGATTAGCCACTGAAGGGAGTTCCCTGGCAATCCAATGCTTAGGACTCTGCACTTTCACTCCCAAGGACCTTGGAGTTCAATCCCTGGTCAGGGAACTAAAATCCTGCAAGTCATGCAGTGCAGCCAAAAACAAAAAACAAAAAAAAAAACAGAAATAGTGAAATCTCAATATATTTTTAATTTTTGTACCTCCCATCATTTTATAAAAGAGAAGTTGGCTAACCTACCAAAACTATTACATTAAATAAGCACATTTTCTTTGTTCTTTATTGTATTCCTTGTCATTTCAGTTATGGACTGTACTCAAGTTGCCCATCTCCCTCCATCACGGGAATTTCATCATGAAATCATGTCCTGCAGCACCACTGGATCCAGCAGTTTCACCAGCAGAGACTGAGCTGAGAATAAAGGGGATCAAGGAGAAACTAGACCAGCTGATCCCACCCAGACCCTTCACCCATGTGAGCTCCACCACCAGCGCCACACACAGCAAAGCCACCCTCCTCAGCCCTCAAGACACATACGGCAGCGGGGATCAGCTAGACGTCCTGCTGGAGGTGAGGGACCACTTGGGATGCAGAAAGGAATATGGCGGGGATTTCCTGAGGGCCAGGATGTCCTCCCCAGCCCTGAAGGCAGGCGCTTCGGGAAAGGTGACAGACTTCAACAATGGCACCTACCTTGTCAGCTTCACCCTGTTCTGGGAGGGCCGGGTGTCTGTCTCTCCTGCTCATCCTCCCCAGTGAAGGGGTGTCGGCTCTCTGGAGGGCAAGGAACCAAGGCTATGACAGGGTGATCTTCACAGGCCAGTTTGCCAATGGCACCTCCCATGTCAATACTGATTGCACCCTGGTTTTAAATTCAAGTGCTGAACTGTGTGAGTACCTGGATAGTCGAGACCAAGAAGCCTTCTACTGCGTGAAGCCTCCACACATACCCTGTGCTGCACTCACCCACATGCATTCCAAAAACAAGCACGTGTCTTATCTTAGCAAACAAGAAAGAAGCCTCTTTGAAAGGTAAATAATTATTTCTGGAGACTACCCGGGCAAATATAGTAATGATTTGGCCTATCTGTTGATCTAAAGGAAACTACTATGAGTATATCAACTTCGGGACTCTGTGAAGAGTCATTTTAGAAAAGGTCTGTGAATTCATTTGGGGACAGTGCCCACTCTCCAGTAGTCCCTAAAGGTTTGGGATATTTAACAATTATCATTGAAACAAAAAATATAAATAAAATAAAAATTAAAAGAGGAGGAGAAATAGACATGTGTGAATATGCATGGGATCTAATATATTTTCTCTGCTTCTCAAAAAATTACCTTGTACACTTTCTGGGGATCTGTACTCCCTGGATTAATAGGCCAAGAAATGTAAATTTAATAAATGGTTTGGAACCGTGGGCAAAGTAGTCAGTTATTATCACAAGAAATAACTGAAGCAATGGGTAATGTGGCTTCTTGTGTTTCCTGATCTTGGGGCCACCTGCAGATTAATTTCTATATTTGTTTTGTTAAGGTCAAATGTGGGTATAGAGATGATGGAAAAGTTTGACACCATTACCGTCTCCAAATGCAACAGTAAGTCCTCCCTGTGTTTGACGGGTGGTACTTAGTACTAGTTCCATTTAAAGCATTTCTTCTTTTTGCGGACTTATTCACTATTACCTGTCCTATTGTTACTCTGCTTATCAGGCTGGTCTATGGTAGGCCAAGATGCCAGTTACCTAAGTGAATAAATGAATAGAATCATAAACCTGTTTTATAACTCTCATCATGAGGGCTTCCCTGGTGGTGCAGTGGTTAAGAATTCACCTGCCAATGCAGGGGACATGGGTTTGAGCCCTGGTCCAGGAAGATCCCACATGTCATGGAGCAACTAAGCCCGTGAGCCACAACTACTGAGCCTGCGCTCTAGAGCCCACGAGACACAACTACTGAGCCCACGTGCCACAACTACTGAAGCCCGTGTGCCTAGAGCCCATGCTCCACAGCAAGAGAAGCCACCGCAATGAAAAGCCCGTGCACCACAAGGAAGAGTAGCCCCCGCTCACCACAACTAGAGAAAGCCCACGTGCAGTAACGAAGACCTAACACAGCCAAAAATAATAAAAATAAATAAATAAATATAACTCTCATCATCAATCTTATCATTATCTATCAGGCAACAGATAATCTGCCCATCAGACACATCAACCTTCAAATGTCAAAACTCTCTCCTAATTTCCACCTAGGTCTTATTCCCAAACCACCACCATCAGCACTTCCCACATTGCTACAAGCACAAGAATCACCATCTAGAGGTTTCTAACCTGCCCTCTATAAGTCAATTCATTACAATTTCCCCCTCTTTGTCTTTGGCGCCTTTCAAACATTTTAACATATAAAATAGCACTTCCACACTTATATTTATTAATTGCTCTTCAATTTCTTTGGCTCAAAACATCCTAGGAAATCATTATCTAAAATGATTTAAGGCAAGAACTTTTGTGTCCCTTTAAATTCGACATTAACAACTTGCTAATTGCTACTGAACTCATTTACACTGAAGTGTATATACGACCTACAGGTAGAAATGGCATTTTTCACCCAGGATACACAAGGATACTCATACCGGTTATTAAAATATTAAACCACTTCCTTTGGTTGGTGGATAATCACTGCCCCAAGACCACCAAGGCTAGATACGTCAGTCCATCAGATTCCCAGACTCTTCACAAACCAGTGACTAACGGGTTAATACCTGGCCTGTTCTGGACCTCCAGGACTCTGCTCCAGCCTACAGCCATATCCATGTGGACTGTCCAGGTCCCAAACCAAATTAGTTGTTAATTTTTTTTATATTTCCATGCACTTAACTCAAAGGATTTACAGTTTGATTGTGGCATTTAAGACACTATGACAGTCCTCAGCTGCCGCTAAGGTGCTCCATCCTTCCGAGGAAGCTAAGGCCGCGTTGGGGAAAGGCCCTCACTTCATCTGGCAACAAGCACCGCACCCGGCAGCCCCCATTTAGCACTCGCCCGCACTATGGCCTCTGTCTCAGAGTTCACCTGCATCTACTTGGCCCTCATCCTGCACGATGCTGAGGGGACGGTCACGGAGGATAAGATCAATGCCCTCATTAAAGCAGCTGGTGTAAATGTTGAACCTTTCTGGCCAGGTTTGTTTGCAAAGGCTTTGGCGAGTGTCAACATCGGGAGCCTCATCTGCAACATGGGGACTGGTGGACCTGCCCCAGCAGCTGGTGCTGCCCCACCACTGCTGCCCCAGCTGAAAAGAAGAAAGTGGAAGCAAAGAAAGAAGAATCTGAAGAGTCTGATGATGACATGGGCTTTGGTCTTTTTGACTAAACCTCTTTAGTAACACGTTCAATAAAATTCTGAGCTCTTTGAAAGAAAGAAAAACAGAAACAAAAAACACACTAGGAGGGTGATAAACTTGGGGGTAAAGTGGGATAAAATGACAAGATAATTGAGTTTTCATTACTAAGCAAGAATTGATGTCTTTCCTTTCATAAGAAGGCAAACAAATACTTAAATTTTACCTAGAAGGCCTTTTTCCTGGGAGAAAACATGTTCTCTATAATGAACATTAATGGGTGTCATTTAGAAAATTCTTATCAGAGAAAATTTTTTCTGAAAAATAAGTATTCCATTAAGATAATGATGCTTCAATAAGGCTTTTCCTCCATCCTCACACCCTATTAAAAGGATACTTAGAAAAGACAGTTGGTTCTTAATAAATGCTGATGGGTAAAGTGATATTTTAGAAGATCCTATCTTGTTGATTCTTTTGCAGAAAAGACAGCTCCAATGAAAAAGAAATGCAAGTTTGGAATGGCATCCACAATCCCCAGTGGACATGTCTGGAAAGACACATGGAATCCTGTCTCCTGTAGTTTGGCTCCAATCGAAATGAAAGAATGCCTGAGAGGAAAATTCATACATCTAATGGGAGATTCCACGATCCGCCAGTGGATTGAATACTTCAAAAGCAGTATCAAGAGTATGCCTGACTAAGCTATTACTCATATCCCTTTCAGAAACATCTTTTTCATTTCAAGGGGAGAAATGAATATGGGAAATGCCTCTTCTTTTTCATATTTGTTAATCACAACACACCAACACTTTCACAAGACATCATTGTCTTTTCTTTAAAAGAATACATTTATTGACTAGAAGGGAGCCAGTTTAGAAAAAGGTTTACTCCATGCCTATCCCTGCAAAATTCACACTTCAGTACTTATCCAGCATGCTCAGAAAATCATGGACAGAGCAGACAATAATAAGATATTATACTGTCCACCTTCTACAGATGGCATGATGATTAAGGGTGTGGATTCTAAATCCAGATGTCTTGGGATCAAAATATGGCCTCTACATGTCCTAGCTGGATGGGTTTGGGCAAGTTACATAACTACATAGTGATTTTGTCCTTAGTTTCCTCATCTGTAAAATGGAGATGAAAATAGTACCCACCTGGTAAAATGAGGTAATATACACAATGCATTTAGAATACTGTTTGCTACATACTAAGTTCTCTTTGGTGTAAGCTGTCATCACTATTATTATTTCATGGAAGGACAGATGCTAGGAATAAGGTAATGGCTTCACATCAGGTAGGCACAGTGGTTAAAAGTAGGAGCTTTGGAGCCTAACAGACCTAGATTGTGCCACTTAGAAGCCATGACCTTGGGCATAGTACTTATTTTCCTCATCAATGAACTAAAAATAACAACAGCATCTGGCGGTGGTTATAAAGAGTAAATGAGGTAATGGTTATAAAATATTTAACACATTGCAAGACACACGAGCACTCAGAAAGTGCCCAGTAAACAACAGCTATTGCAATGATTATCATTAGTTCACATCAGAGTTGGGGCTAGAATCCATTTGCTAGAATCCTAGTCCAGTTGCTCCTTTTACTAAACCAAGAATGCATCAATACTAATTCAGAACCCACTAGTAGATCTTAGCACTCTTACCTGGAAAACTGTCACTGCCTGTCCTGGACCCTGGCTTTTACCACTGGGGACAGTGCAGCTGGTGTGGCTCCCTGCTGGCCTTCCTGACAGGATGCCACTCTTGTGATCTCCACCTTAGAGTGTAAGCTGATTCTCCCAGTAAAAAGGGAAAATCAGTAGGGCCTTGGATCCCCTCCAACAGAAGGGGAGAGTTTTAAATTGTGACCTCTGGTAAATGACTAAACTCCGCCAGATCTCAGTTTCCTCATCTATAAAATTAAGGGTCTGGGGATAACCTCTAGCATCACATCCTATAACTGTGGGTCTCTTAGTTTAAAGAAACTACTAAATTATTGAGTTACCTACCCTCTTGGCTGACCTTTCAAGTTGTGGTAGCAAAACATCTGTTGCACATATTGTTAAAAGTTAAATTGTATGGCTACAGTGTGCTTTGGAAAAGGAAACTGAAATATGTTAGAAGCGGAATGAAGAAAAAATTCTGCCCTTTTCCCCCACCCAACCCTCCAGCATCACTATTTTCAAACCATACTGGTTAAGATTTTAAGTGCAGCCCTTTACTTCTAAGATGATACATGTTACAAAGCATTAATAATCTTTTACTACATATTGTCCTCAGAAGTTCTAGCTACAAAGCAGCTGGCCTTGATAGTTTGACAAGGGTCTAATTAATACGATGAAAAATGAAGGGACTTCATTTTCTTCTATCCATATTATACTTTTCAAAAGTTTTAAGATTGGGTAGACTACTTTCACAAGAATTGTGAGAAACTTCAAGTTTAGGTACAGATTCTGTCACTTACTAGTTGTGTAATCTTGAACAGGTCATTTCATCTCTTGGTTTTCTTTTCTACAATATGGCAATTAAATATATATATGCATATATATTGAGCTTTGAAGTAAATGAATATATCAGTCCTAATAAATGCTTTGTAAACTGTAAAGTCCTTCACAAATGAGTAGTAATATTATTATTATAGATGATGTATTCAGTGCCAATTCATGCATATGTAAAAGAAACACAGAAGTATAAAATATAATTCCAGTCTTAAGGGAACTTACAGAGGACTTGGGGAAATAGGGTTACTTGTTTTTTGAAATATAAAGACATCAATTGGTATCTTTCTCTATCTTCAAATGAACTTAGTCTATAGTTAGCAAAACGTACAAAACTAATACCCACAAAAGTGACTCCATCATCCTCCAGTGAAGTGATCTCAGTGCTCACCATTGCCAGTCGATTTGGTTCTACATGGTTCTACAGAGGGGCAGATATAATTTCTTATTTGTATAACACTTTTGGTTGCTCAATAATTTTCAAACTATTCTCTCATTTAAACCTATAATAAATTAGTCAGGATTAACTTATTTAATCATAAACACCAAATCTTTTCTTCTATTTTTATGACCTTTGTAACTTTATTCCTTTGTCATCAGCCCTGAAGTCAGTGGATCTGCATGAATCTGGAAAATTTCAAAAACAATTTGCTGTGGACTTGGACAAGAATATCAAAATCCAGTGGCAAAAGCATAGTTATTACCCCTTGGTTGTATCACTGACCTATTCAGTCAAAGAGATTGAGTACATCGCTCGGGTTATTGACAGAACTGGAGGAGGAAAAAGTACTATCATTGTTATTTCTCTGGGCCAGCACTTCAGACCCTTTCCCATTAATGTTTTTCTCCGAAGGGCCCTCAGTATCCATGACGCAGTTCAGCGCCTTCTTCTGAGAAGCCCAGACACTGTGGTTATCATCAAGGCAGAAAACATCAGGGAGATGCACAGTGATGTGGAGAGATTTAGTGACTTTCATGGTTACATCCAATATCTTGCCATAAAGGACATTTTTCAGGATCTCAATGTGAGCATTATTGATGCCTGGGATATAACAATTGCATATGGCACAAATAATGTCCACCCATCCCAATCTGTAGTCAGAAATCAGATTAATATATTGTTAAACTTTATTTGCTAGATAAAACATATCGCTTTAATTTATTCACTTAATTAAAGACATCTATTAAGTGTTTGCTATCATGCCAGATGCTGTTGACTCTGAACTCTCAATTAACAAGAGAAAATCTGCACTATGGCTGATTTAGTAACCAGCAACTCAACCAAATCAGTTATTTCTAATTTGGGTTTCCACTTACAAATAAACACAAAAATACTTATGAAAAGGAGCTACACTTCTTGATCAGAGTCATGCCACTTTTCACAAGCAGGAAGTCAAGACACCTAATGGTTAAAAGTTCTCTGTGATGCATGGAAATTCAGAGCAATAAAGTCATTATAAAATAAATATTTGGAGAAAGTAGTCCCATTTCCTTATTTATGAGACAAGTTCAAGATGATTTCCAAGTGGGAAGAGAAGTCTTTTGAGGCAATGCTCCATGTACATGGTCCTGAAGGAGCAGGAGAATTTGAAACAAGACCCTCTGGATACAGAAAGCCTCTGACATTTCTCTCCCTAGAGGGACTCCCACTGCTAGGAGCTAATCTATTCTATAGAATTTATCCTTCAGGAATACCAGATAAAACAGTTGAAAGCACAGTGCTCTAGGACTCAGAGAGCTGGGCTTCAGCCCTTCTGTTGACAGTAATTACATAACTTTGGATAAGTCATTTCAGCTCTCTGGGCCTCAGTTTCTGAAATGAAGGAGTTAGTCTGAGATTTGTGATTTTCAAACCTTGCTCTGTGCAGCTCTGGGTGGTGCTGCAGGTACTGCCTGGAGGGACAGGAGTTAGGAGAAGTGCTCGGTGCGCAGGGTACCTGTTCTTCCACACCACTTCAGCCAGAATATCAGCCATTTTTACCCATGTTTATTGGGCTTCTGGGTAGGCTTTTGATTTGAAAAAAAGGTTCTACTGCTTAAAATGTTTGAAAACCATAATGTAGATAATCAACAACATTGGTTTCTATAATCTACACATATGGGTTACTATTTTCATCACGCTCACTTGCATTGTAATAGGCCTTCCCAAAATTTGACCGAAAAAGAATGATATGAGAATTTCAGTTGAATAGGGTGATATAATTATTATAAAGTATTTTGGTATAATATTCTTCCTTAATTTTTCCCTCTAAACCATGCCCCAGATATCACTGGGCCCCTGACCTACTCTTGTTCCATCTAGGAAAAGACAATTATAATAGGAATATCTTAAATCCATTTATCCAGTTTCCTTCAGCAAAGGGATAATAATTTTTCTACTTATTTGCCCATGAACCACAATTCACAGTTCAGTGCCCAGTAAACAGATGGTCAAAAATATTAAGTCCCTTATCATGTGTCAGGAACTATTCAAGACTTTAGAGATACAGTGGTCCAAAAGGCACATGAATTTTTTGCCATCAAAGAACTTATATTGTAATAAAGGAAAAAGATAAACAAAAAAAGATATAAAATAATCCCACACTACTAAAGTAGTATGAATAAAGTATATAATAGGGTCATGTGATGCAGAGTGACAGCATGGCGGTGATGGAGGTGACTAGTTAGAGCAGTTCAAAAAGGCATCTCAGAGGAGAAGCCATTACAAGGGAGATCAAAATAATGGAAAGGATGCATCCATGAGACAAAGTGAAGACAGCAATCCTTAAGAAAGAATGGCAAGTGCCAAACCCCTGAGACATGATGGAGCTTGGTTTATTTAAAGAACAGGAGACCATTATGCCTGGAGTATTGTCAGTGCGAGAAATATGGAGGGAGAAGAAGTTAGAAAGGAAGATAGGGGCCAGATCACATGTGGCCTTTGTAGTCTATGGCAAGGAGTTTGAATTCTATCCTAATTATAATGGGAAGGCAACTGAGGGAGGGAGAAAAGGAAGGAAAATAAGAGAGAGGGTAGGAAAGAGAGAAGGAAGAAAACAAGGAGAAAAAGAAGGAAGAAAATAAAGAAAGGGAGGGAGGGAGGGAAAGAATAGGGAGGGAGGAAGGGGAGAGGGAGGGAGAGAGAGAAAGAGAAAGGGAGAGCGAGAGAGAAAAGAAGGAAAGAAAGAAGGGAGGGAGGGAGAGAGGGACTGGCAACATAACTCAGGCATCATCACAGACTGCTATAGTTGCTAACGTCAGAATGAACAAGAGTTGTGAAACCATGGAACTTTGGAACAGCATCTGTTTTCTTTTATTAATAAAGTGACTTTCCATTACCACTCTCCAATTGGGTAAGGTTGGCAGGGTCACTGAAGGTCTTGCTAAAGGGACAGATTTTTTTTAAAGAACACAGAGTACTATAATTTTAGAAGAGCAACTAAAATTAGAATGTGACCCAGAGATTTTTTTTTTTGAAAGAAAAGAAAAGAGAATAAGTATTTGTTTGTAATGTGTGAACCCTAAGAGGAAGTGCAAGCTCAGGGTAATGCATTCAGAATGATAGACCTCAGAAGTTAGCACTTTCTAGGGGAAATCCAAAATGATTTCAGTTCTTCCCAAAAATGAATCAGTTTTTCTCAAAATGAATCATTATAAACACAGAGTAACTGTTGCCACGTCTGCTTGATGTTTGGTGGTCATTTCCTGTCTGAGATGCTTGCGCAGTATGTCTGTAGCAACTGCAAACTGGTCTTCCAATGAGAGAAACAAGTAAAAACGACTGGCACACAGCCTTTTGGATAGAATGGATTCTTAGACAAGTTGGATAAATATTTCTAAAGGAAACAAATAGGTAAATATTTCCAAGGGAAATGATTATTATCAAGAGGTAAGCATGTTAAAGAGTATACTGAGAAGAAACTGAGAATATTAAAAATTACAGGATGTCTGATATAAAAAATTATTACCCTCTGATAAACGAGTGACTGTAAGATAGAAGGAAACTCTATATTGTACCCTTAGGGAAGAGAGAGGGTATCCAAGGAAGGAGCAACTTGGAAGGGGCCCTCCCCAAGGCTAGAATTCAGACCCTGCTGAGGAAGATGTAGTTCAGCCCACTGGGCAGCAGAGAAGATGACTGGTTTGTCCAGGTCACAGACGGTCTGCAATTGCTGGGCAAGCAGAAAGTGACCCTCTGTAGTGCAGATGGAATACAGGTGATCAGCAAGCAGGGGCAGGGGCATGTAAGGTGGGTGGGGGCCGGGGCAGCTGACCTGCCCAGGGACCTGCAGAGGGAATCAGAGCCTGTGCAAGCAGGAGGCCTTCACTGGCAGGAAGCCATAGATTGTCGTTTTCTGTGTACGAAAGCCAGGGAAAGTTATTGTTGGGAAAGGACAAGCCTACAAGGTCACTGAGAAATTGCCTGGTTCTAGGAACAAGACAGGAAGAGCTCCACTGGAACTCTCCATACTCACAATGCCCACCCACTGTTGTAGGCAGTGACAGGGGATAGTGCCTTCCTCCTGTACTGTCCCTCCAATGCCCTCTAATGACAAAGCTCGACAACATGCTCACCTTAAGGAGAGGTACTTAAAATAATTCTGTCTGTCACTGCAGAGAATATATTGATGGGTGAATTTGGAGCTGAGAGGCAATGCATTGATAACTGTGACAGTCATCAACCCACTCCTTTTTACTGGGCCATTTCCTCAGGAAACAACAAGACCATGCTCTAATAATAGTTATGATAGTTTGCATCTTTAAAAAAAAGTAAACAGAGGCTAAACAATATGTTACTAAATAACCAATGGAACACTGAAAAAATCACAGAGGAAATCAAAAATACCTAGAGACAAAGACAACAAAAACACGATGATCCAAAACCTATGGGATGCAGCAAAAGCAGTTCTAAGAGGGAAGTTTATAGCAATACAATCTTACCTCAAGAAACAGGAAAATCTCAAATAAACAACCAAACCTTACAACTAAAGCAACTAGAGAAAGGAGAACAAACAAAACCCAAAGTAGGTAGAAGGAGAGAAATCATAAAGATCAGAGCAGTTATAAATGAAATAGATATGAAGAAAAGAATAGCAAAGATCAATGAAACTAAAAGCTGGATCTTTGAGAACATAAACAAAATTGATAAACATTGAGCCAGATTAATCAAGAAAAATAGGGAAAGGACTCAACTCAATAAAATTGAAATGAAAAAGGAGAAGTTACAACAGACACCACAGAAATATAAAGGATCATAAGATACTACTAGAAGCAAATATATGCCAATAAAATGGACAACATGGACGAAATGGACAAATTCTTAGAAAGGTACAAACTTCCAAGACTGAACCAGGGAGAAATAGACAATATGAACAGAACAATCATAAGTACTGAAATTGAAACAGTGATTAAAAATCTTCCAACAAACAAAAGTCCAGGACCAGATGGTTTCACAGGCAAATTCTATCAAATATTTAGAGAAGAGTTAACACCTACCCTTCTCAAACTATTCCAAAAAATTACAGAGGCAGGAATACTCCCAAGTTCATTCTATAAGGCTACAATCATCCTGATGCCAAAACCAGACAAAGATATCACACAAAAAAGGAAAATTACAGGCCAATATCACTGATGAACATAGACACAAAAATCTTCAACAAAATAATGGCAAACTGAATCCAACAACACATTAAAAGGCTCATCCACCATGATCAAGTGGGATTTCTCCCAGGAATGCAAGCATTCTTCAATATATGCAAATCAATCCATGTGATACACCACATTAACAAACTGAGGAATTAAAAACCATGTTATCATCTCAATAGATGCAAAAAAAGCTTTTGACAATATTCAACACCCATTTATGATTAAAAACTCTCCAGAAACTGACCACAGAGGGAAACTACCTCAGCATATAAAGACCATATATGACAAACCCACAGCAAACATCATTCTCAATGGTGAAAAACTGAAAGCATTTCCTCTAATATCAACAACAAGACAAAAATGTCCACTGTCACAACTATTATTCAACATAGTTTTAGAAGTCCTAGCCACAGCAATCAGAGAAGAAAAATAATTAGAAGGAATCCAAATTGGCAACAAGAAGTAAAACTGTCATCGTTTGCAGATGACATGATACTATACACAGAAAATCCTAAAGATACTAACAGAAAACTACTAGCACACATCAATGAATTTGGTAAAGTTGCAGGATACAAAATTAATGCACAGAAATCTCTTTCATTCCTATACACTAACAATGAAAGATCAGAAAGAAAAATTAAGGAAACAATCTCAATTACCATTGCATCAAAAAAAAAAAACAAAAACCTAGGAATAAACCTACCTAAGGAGGCAAAAGACCTGTACTCAGAAAACTGTAAGACACTGATGAAAGAAATAAAGGATGACAAAAACGGATGAAGAGATATACCATGTTCTTGGATTGGAAGAATCAACATTGTGAAAACGACTATGCTACACAAAGCAATCTACAGATTCAATGCAATCCCTATCAAATTACTAATGGCATTTTTCACAGAATTAGAAAAAAAAAATTCACAATTTGTATGGAAATAAAAGACCCCGAATAGCTAAAGCAATCTGGAAAAAGAAAAACGGAGCTGGAGGAATCAGGCTCCCAGACTTCAGACTATACTACAAAGCTACAGTAATCAAAACAGTATGGTACTGGCACAAAGATAGAAATATAGATCAATGGAACAGGATAGAAAGCCCAGAGATAAACCCACACACCTATGGTCACTTAATCTATGACAAAGAAGAAGAATATACAATGGAGAAAAGACAGCCTCTTCAATAAGTGGTGTGGGAAAACTGGACAGCTGCATGTAAAAGAATGAAATTAGAACACTCCCAAACACCATACACAAAAATAAACTCAAAATGGATTAAAACCTAAATATAAGGCCAGACACTATAAAACTCTTAGAGGAAAACATAGGCAAAACACTCTTTGACATAAACTGCAGCAAGATCCTTTCTGAGCCACCTACTAGAGTAATGAAATTAAAAACAAAAATAAATAAATGGGATCTAATTAAACTTAAAAGCTTTTGCACAGGGACTTCTCTGGTTGCACAGTGGTTAAGAATCCACCTGCCAATGCAGGGGACACCGGTTTGAGCCCTGGTCCGGGAAAATCCCACATATCGTGGAGCAACAAAGCCCATGCACAACTACTGAGCCTGCTCTCTAGAGCCCATGAGCCACAACTATTGAGCCTGTGTGCCACAACTACTGAAGCCCATGCACCTGGAGTCCATGCTCCACAATAAAAAGAAGCCACTGCAAGGAGAAGCCTGCACACCACAATGAAGAGTAGCCCCCGCTCGCCACAACTAGAGAAAGCCCATGTGTAGCAACAAAGACCCAATGTAGCCAAAAATAAATAAATAAATTTGTTATTAAAAAAAGCTTTTGCACAGCAGAAGAAACCATAAACAAAACAAAAAGATGACCCTCAGAATGGGAGATATTTGCAAATGAAGCAACCGACAAGGGATTAATCTCCAAAATATACAAACAGCTCATTCAGCTCAATATCAAAAAAATGAACAACCCAATTAAAAAATGGGTGAAAGACTGAAACACACATTGCTCCAAAGAAGACATTCAGATGGCCAAAAAACACCTGAAAAGATGCTCAACATCACTAATTATTAGAGAAATGCAAATCAAAACCACAATGAGGTACCAACTCACACTGGTCAGAATGGCCATCATCAAAAAATCAACAAACAATAAATGCTGGAGAGTGGAGAAAAGGGAACCCTCTTGCACTGTTGGTGGGAATGTAAATTGGTAACAGCCACTATGGAGAACAGTATGGAGGTTCCCTGAAAAACTAAAAATAGAACTACCATACGACCCAGCAATCCCACTCCTGGGTGCATACCTAGCGAAAACCATAATTCGAAAACATACATGCACCCCAATGCTCATTGCAGCACTATTTACCATAGCCAGACAAGGAAGCAACCTAAATGTCCATCAACAGAGGAATGTATAAAGAAGATGTGATACATATATACAATGGAATATTACTCAGCCATTAAATAAAGAACAAAATAATGCCATTTCCAGCAACATGGAAATGGACCTAGAGATTGTCATACTGAGTGAAGTACAGACAGAGAAAGACAAATATCATATGATATCTCTTACAGGTGTAATCTTAAACAAAAGAGTACAAATGTTATTTATAAAACAGAAGTAGAGTCACAGATGTAGAAAACAAACCAGGGGATAAGAGGGGGAGGGATAAATTGGGAGATTGGTATTGACATATACACACTGCTATATATAAAATAGATAACTAATAAGGGCCTATGGTATAGGACAGGGATCTCTATTCAATACTCTGTAATGACCTATATGGGAAAAGAATCAAAACTGAGTGTATATATGTGCATGTATAATGGATTCACTTTGCTTTACAGCAGAAACTAACACAACATTGTAAATCAACTATATTGCAATAAATTTTTTAATAAATAAAATAAAATTTCTAATGATATGGTAAAGAGCTAATATTTTAAGAAATAAATAGACTACAAAGCAAAAAATAGAAATTATAAGTAGAAATTATATATATCCCCTGATATTACTTTTCTCTTCAGATATTGACACATATCTTCTCCTCTTTGCACAATACCTTCTTGAAAATGTCCTCACTACCTCCTCTTCTCTGTTACAACATATCCCAGTTGGGCTTGTGTTCTACATTGCTCTTGTTGAAGTCACCTTCATATTGTCCATCCCAATGGCCGCTTCTCTATCTTCATCCAGTTCAGCCTCTCAGTAGAATTTAACCAAGTTGAATAAGCCTTCTTTATTTAAACCCTCACTTTCCTTTTTTGTGAGACATGACTCTTTCTGTGTTTTCCTCCGGCCTCCCTTGAGGCTCCCTCCCACTCTCCTTTGCTAATTCCACCTCTTGGCCTCTAAATTTGGAATACCCTGGGGTTCAGTCCTACCACCTGCTTTGCTCTATCTATGCTGTCATTCTGGGTGATATCCACTCTTGGGTTTACATACTACCTGTATTCAATGACTTCTAAATATGTGTCTCCAGGTCTGATCTCTCCACTGAGTTTAGGACTGGCATATCTCACTGCTTAGGACTTGCATATCCCATTGCTTACTTAACTCTCCATTTACCTATCTAGGAAGCATCTCACACCCAACATGATCAAGATGGAATTCTTGATTTATATTCCAGAACACATTTGTCCCCAGTCTTCTCCAATTCAAAAAATGTTAGTAAAATCCATACAGTAATTAGAAGCTATCCTTGATTCATCCATTTCTTTCACTCATTCCAAAGTCCTGCCATATTTTCTTTAAATATATGTAGAAAATCTGTCTCTTCTTTTCTGCTTCCATTGCCACCATCCTAGCCCAAGCTATACCACTTCTTTCCTGGATTTAGGAAATGACTGGTCTTTCTGCTTATAATCTTGACACTTCCCAAGTCAATCTCTACAAAGCAGCCAGATTGATATTTTAAAATGGAAATCAGATTATTTCATATCCTTAGGTAAAATCTTTCAACGGCTTCTAAATTTCCTTCCAATGATCCACAAGGCTGTCTTCTTGTCAGTCCAGTCTCCAGTCAACTATCTCCTGAGAGATCATTCTTCCTGACCACACAATATAGAAGTAGGTCTCTCCATCTCTCCATTAGTTAATTACTTGGTCATGTTCTCTTTTCATATGACTATGTATCACTATCCAAAATGCTCTCGTTAAGTTAGGTCATATATGTGATTTTTACCTGTTCTACTCAATGCTAGATTCTAAGCTCCCTAACTGTAAGGGCCTTGTGTTGTTCACTAGATGCTTTGCCCACAGCATGTAGAACAATGCCCAGAATATATCAATAGCTCAGTTTATATGTGCTGAATAAAATAAAGATTCCTTTCACATTTGCCAGGGAGGAAGCGAGATGCAATAGTTGCTAATATCCACCTATTTAGAATTAGGAAGAGGTTTATGTATAAAATGACATGGCATGTAATAAAGACATATGCTCTTTCAGGACAATAAATCCATGATATGACACAGAGCCTCCAAGATTCATCCGATCTGCCAAAGGCCATGAGATGTGTATCCCAAAATATTTTGATGCTCTGACTTAGAAATGAAGAATTTAGGGACATAGATTGTATTTTTCACCTTTATCTATTGATGACTGCAGCCTTAAAAAGGAAAAGAGAATATGGACATATGAGTTGTACCCTTTGTGTTGCCAGAAAAGATTTGCTCCTTTGGAATATAAACAATGATATTGATAAAAGTGGTCACCGTAAAAGGCTTGACAAATTTAGAAAAACAAGAAAGAATAAGATTTGATCCCTGCCCAGAAAGTACTCACAATCCAACAAAAGAACAGAACGTGTATAGAAATAACTTACAGGGGGGACCTTCAAGATGGCAGAGGAGTGAGACGTGGAGATCACCTTCCTCCCCACAAATACATCAAAAATACAACTACATGTGGAACAACTCCTACAGAACACTTACTGAACGCTGGCAGAAGACTTCCCAAAAGGCAAGAAAATACCCACATACCTGGGTAGGGCAAAAGAAAAAACAGAGACAAAAGAATAGTGACAGGACCTGCATCTCTGGGAAGGAGCTGTGAAGGAGGAAAAGTTTCCACACACTAGGAAGCCCCTTCACTGGCAGAGACCAAGGGTGGGCAGGTGGGAAGCTTCAGAGCCATAGAGGAGAGCACAGCAACAGGGGTGCAGAGGACAAAGCAGAGAGATTCCCACACAGAGGATCAGTGCTGACCAGAACTCACCAGCCTGAGAGGTTTGTCTGCTCAACCACTGGGACAGGTGGGGGCTGGGAGCTGAGGCTAGGGCTTTGGAAGTCGGATCCCAGGGAAAGGACTGGGGTTGGCTGTGTGAACACAGCCTGAAGGGGCTAGTGAGCCACAGCCAGCTGAGAGGGAGTCCAGGAAAAAGTTTGGAACTGCCGAAGAGGCAAGAGACTTTTTATTATCTTTTACCACAGCTGACCACTTCTTTTACTGGAACCTCTCACGTCTCTTAGCCTGTATTTTTATTTTAACATCTTTATTGAAGTATAATTGCTTTACAATTGTGTGTTAGTTTCTGATTTATAATAAAGTGAATCTACTATACATATACATATATCCCCATATCTCCTCCCTCTTGTGTCTCCCTCCCACCGTCCCTATCCCACCCCTCTAGGTGGTCACAAAACACCGAGCTGATCTCCCTGTGCTATACGGCTGCTTCCCACTAGCTATCTCATAAATATCATTTTAACTAGGCCACACAACTGTCAGAATAAAGAGAGAAAAGTTTTTTGGTTTTGTTTTTTCTGCTTTTAAGGCTCTATCAGTACTGTTACTCAGAACTCAATCAAAACTGAGTCCAGCACTTAAAAACTAACCGAATGCTGGGGGAGACCTCCAAGATGGCATAGAAGTAAGACGTGGAGATCACCTTCCTCCCCACAAATACATGAGAAATACATCTACATGTGGAACAACTCCTACAGAACACCTACTGAATGCTGTCAGAAAACCTCAGACCTCCCAAAAGGCAAGAAACTTCCCACGTACCTGGGTAGGGCAAAAGAAAAAAAGAAAAAACAGAGACAAAAGAATAGGGACAGGACATGCACTTCTGGGAGGGAACTGCGAAGGGGGAAAAGTTTCCACACACTAGGAAGTCCCTTCATGGCGGAGACGGGGGTATTGGGGAGGAAGCTTCAGAGCCACGGAAGAGAGCGCAGCAACAGGGGTGCAGAGGGCAAAGTGGAGAGATTCCTGCACAGAGAATCAGTGCTGACTAGCACTCACCAGCTGGAGAGGCTTGTCTGCTCACCCGCCGGGACAGGTGGGGGCTGGGAGCTAAGGCTTGGGCTTCGGAGTTCAGATCCCACGGAGAAGATGGGTTGGCTGCATGAACACAGCCTGAAGGGGGTTAGTGCACCACAGCTAGCTGGGAGGGAGTCCGAGAAAAAATCTGGACCTGCCTAAGAGGCAAGAGACCATTGTTTCAGGGTGCACGAGGAGAGGGGATTCAGAGCACTGCCTAAATGAGCTTCAAAGATGGGCATGAGCCACGTCTATCAGCTTGGACCCCAGAGACAAGCATGAAATGCTAACACTGCTGCTGCAGCCACCAAGAATCCTGTGTGCAAGCACAGGTCATTATCTACACCCCGCCCCCCAGGAGCCTGTGCAGCCCACCACTGCCAGGGTCCCATGATACAGGGACAACTTCCCCAGGAGAACACACGGTGTGCCCAAGGCTGTTGCAACATCACGCCGGCCTCTGCCACCACAGGCTCACCCCACATTCCAATTATAACTACCGTACCCCTACCTACCCCCCTGCCTGAATGAGCAAGAGCCCCCTAATCAGCCACTACTTTAACCCCCTCCCGTCTGGGTGGGGAACAGATACTTGAGGGCAACATACACGCAGAGGTGGGGCCAAAACCAAAGCTGAAACCCAGGAGCTGTGTGAACAAAGAAAAGAAAGGGAAATTTCTCTGTGCAGCCTCAGGAGCAGTGGATTAAATCCCCCCAATCAACTTGATGTACCCTGAATCTGCAGAATACCTGAATACACAATGAATCATCCCAAAACTGTAGTGGTGGATTTGGAAGCAACTGGAGACTTGGGGCTTGCTGTTGGCAACTGATTTGTTTCTGATTTTTATGTTTATCTTAGTTTAGTGTTTAGCACTTATTATCATTGGTGGATTTGTTTATTGGTTTGGTTGCTCTCTTCTTTTGTTTTTTTATTATTTTTTTATTTTAATAATTTTTTTCTATTTATTATTATTTATTATTATTCTTTCTTTCTTTTTTTTCTCCCTTATCTTCTGACCCATGTGGCTGACAGGGACTTGGTGCTCTGGCCTGGTGTCAGGCCTGAGCCACCAAGGTGGGAGAGCCAAGATCAGGACATTGGACCACCAGAGACTTCCTGAGCCCTTGTAATATCAATCAGTGAGAGCTCTCCCAGAGATCTCCGTCTCAACACTAAGACCCAGCTCCACCCAACAGCCAGCAAATTCTACTGCTAGATGCCCCATGCCAAACAACTAGGAAGACAGAAACACAAACCCACCATTAGAAGAGAGGCTGCTTAAAATCATACTAACTTCATGGAAACCCCAAAACACACCACTGGACATAGCACTGCCCACCAGAAAGACAAGGTCCAGCCCCACCCACCAGAACACAGGCACCAGACCCCTCCACAATGAAGTCTACACAACCCACTGAGTCAACCTCACCCACTGGGGGCAGACAACAAAAAGAAAGGGAACTATGAACCTGCATCCTGCAAAAAGGAAACCACAAACACAGTAAGTTAAACAAAATAAGAAGACAGAGAAATATGCAGAAGATGAAGGAGCAAGGTAAAAACCCACCAGACCAAACAAAAGAAGAGGAAATAGACAGTCTACCTGAAAAACAATTCAGAGTAATGATATAAAGGTCATCCAAAAACTTTGAAATAGAAGGGAGAAAATACAAGAAACATTTAACAAGGACCTAAAAGAACTAAAGAGCAAACAAACAATGATAAACAACACTATAAATGAAATTAAAAATTCTCTGGAAGGAATCAATAGCAGAATTACTGAGGCAGAAGAACAGATAAGTGACCTGGAAGACAAAATAGTGGAAATGAGTACTGCAGAGCAGAATAAAGAAAAAAGAATGAAAAGAATTGAGGACAGTCTTAGAGACCTCTGGGAAAACATTAAACACACCAACATCCAAATTATAGGGATCACAGAAGAAGAAGAGAAAAGAAAGGGTCTGAGAAAATATTGGAAGAGAGTATAGTTGAAAACTTCCCTAACATGAGAAAGGAAATAGTCAATCAAACCCAGGAAGCGCATGGAATTCCATACAGGATAAATCCAAGGAGAAACACACCAAGACACATATTAATCAAACTATCAAAAATTAAATTCAAGGAAAAAATATTAAAAGCAGCAAGGGAAAAGCAACAAATAACATACGAGGGAATCCACATAAGGTTAACAGCTGATTTTGCAGCAAAAACTCTGCAAACCAGAAGGGAGTGGCAGGACATATTTTAAGAGATGAAAGTGAAAAACCTACAACCAAGACTACTCTACCTAGCAAGGATCACATTCAGATTCGATGGAGAAATTTAAAAAACCTTTACAGACAGCAAAAGATAAGAGAATTCAGCACCACAAAAACCAACTTTACAACAAATGCTAAAGGAACTTCTCTAGTCAGGAAACACAAGAGAAGGAAAAGACCTACAAAAACAAACCCAAAACAATTAAGAAAATGGTAATAGGAACATACATATCGATAATTACCTTAAATGTAAATCGATTAAATGCTCCAACCAAAAGACACAGACTGGCTGAATAGATACAAAAACAAGACCCATATATATGCTGTCTATAAGAGACTCACTTCAGACCTAGGGACACATACAGACTGAAAGTAAGGGGATGGAAAAAGATATTCCATGCAAATGGAGATCAAAAGAAAGCTGGAGTAGCAATTCTCATATCAGACAAATGGACTTTAAAATAAAGACTATTACAAGAGACAAAGAAGGACACTACATAATGATCAAGGGGTCAATCCAAGAAGTAGATATAACAAATGTAAATATTTATGCACCCAACATAGGAACACCTCAATACAGAAGGCAAATGCTAACAGCCATAAAACAGGAAATGGACACCATCATAGTAGGGGACTTTAACACCCCACTTTCACCAATCGACAGATCATCCAAAATGAAAATATATAAGGAAACACATGTTTTAAATGACACATTAAACAAGATGGACTTAATTGATATTTACAGGACATTCCATCCAAAAACAACAGAATACACTTTATTCTCAAGTGTTCATGGAACATTGTCCAGGAGGGACCATATCTTTGGTCACAAATCAAGCATTGGTAAATTTAAGAAAATGGATATCGTATCAAGTATCTTTTCTGACCACAAGGCTATGAGACTAGATATTAATTACAGGAAAAATACTGTAAAAAATACAAACACATGGAGGCTAAACAATACACTACTAAATTACCAAGAGATCACTGAAGAAATCAACAGGAAATTTTAAAATGCCTAGAGAAAAATGACAATGAAAACACGATGACCCAGAACCCATGGGATGCAGAAAAGCACTTCTAAGAGGAAAGTTTATAGCAAAACAATCCTACCTCAAAAAACAAGAAAAATCTCAAATAAACAACCTAACCTTACACTTAAAGCAATTAGAGAAATAAAGAACAAAAAAAAACCCCAAAGTTAGCAGAAGGAAAGAAATCATAAAAATCAGCTCAGAAATAAATGCAAAAAAAAAAATGAAGGAAACAATAGCAAAGATCAATAAAACTAAAAGCTGGTTCTTTGAGAAGGGAAACAAAATTGATAAACCATTAGCCAGATTCATCAAGAAAAAAAGGGAGAAGACTCAATCAACTGAATTAGAAATAAAAAGGAGAAGTAACAACTGACACTGCAGGAATACAATGGATCATGAGAGATTACTACAAGCAACAATATGCCAATAAAATGGACATCCTGGAAGAAATGGACAAATTCTTAGAAAAGCACAACCTTCCGAGGCTGAACCAGGAAGAAACAGAAAACATAAACAGGCCAACCACAAGCACTGAAATTGAGACTGTGATTAAAAATCTTCCAACAAACAAAAGCCCAGGACCAGATGGCTCCACAGGCAAATTCTATCAAACATTTAGAGAAGAGCTAACACCTATTCTTCTCAAAACATAGCAGAGGGAGAAATATTCCCAAATTCATTCTATGAAGCCACCATCACCCTGATACCAAAACCAGACAAAGATGTCACAAAAAAAGAAAACTACAGGCCAATATCACTGACAAACACAGATGCAAAATTCTTCAACAAAATATTAGCAAACAGAATCCAACAGCACATTAAAAGGATCATACACCATGATCAAGTGAGGTTTATTCCAGGAATGCAAGGATTATTCAATATACACAAATTAATCAATGTGATACACCACATTAACAAATTGAAGGATAAAAACTATATGATCATCTCAATAGATGCAGAAAAAGCTTTCAATAAAATTCAACACTGATTTATGATAAAAACTCTCCAGAAAGTAGGCATAGCAGGAACCTACTTCAACATAATAAAAGGCATATATGACAAACCCACCACAAACATCGTCCTCAATGGTGAAAACTGAAACCATTTCCTCTAAGATCAGGAACAAGACGAAGCTGCCCACTCTCACCACTATTATTTAACATAGTTTTGGAAGTTTTAGCCACAGCAATCAGAGAAGAAAAAGAAATAAAAGGAACCCAGATCAGAAAAGAAGTAAAACTGTCACTGTTTGCACATGACATGATACTATACATAGAGAATCCTAAAGATGCTACCAGAAAACTACTAGAGCTAATCAATGAATTTGGTAAAGTAGCAGGATACAAAATTAATGCACAGAAATCACTTGCATTCCTACACACTAATGATGAAAAATATGAAGGCTAAATTAAGAAAACACTCTCATTTACCATTGCAACAAAAACAATAAAATACCTGGCAATAAACCTAACTAAGGAGACAAAAGACCTGTATGCAGAAAATTATAAGACACTGATGAAAGAAATTAAAGATGATACAGATGGCGAGATATACCATGTTCTTGAATTGGAAGAATAAACATTGTGAAAATGACTATACTACCCAAAGCAATCTACAGATTCAGTGTAATCCCTATCAAACTACCACTGGTATTTTTCACAGTAGAACAAAAAATTTCACAATTTGTATGGAAACACAAAAGACCCCAAATAGCCAAAGCAATCTTGAGAAAGAAAAACGGAGCTGGAGGAATCAGGCTTCCTGACTTAGACTATACTACAAAGCTACAGTAATCAGGACAGTACGGTACTGGCACAAAAACAGAAATATAGATCAATGGAACATGATAGAAAGCCCAGAGGTAAACCTATGCACTTATGGTCACCTTATCTTTGATAAAGGAGGCAAGAGTATACAATGGAGAAAAGACAGCCTCTTTGGTAAATGGTGCTGGGAGAACTGGACAGCTACATGTAAAAGAATGAAATTAGAACACTTCCTAACACCATACACAAAAATAAACTCAAAATGGATTAAAGACCTAAATGTAAGGCCAGACACTGCCTGGAAATCACAGGCAGAACACTCTATGACATTAGTCACAGCAAGACCCTTTTTGGCCCACCTCCTAGAGAAATGGAAATAAAAACAAAAATAAACAAATGGGACCTAATGAAACTTAAAAACTTTTCTACAGCAAAGGAAACCATAAACAAGATGAAAAGACAACCCTGAGAATGGGAGAAAATATTTGCAAATGAAACAACTGACAAAGGATTAATCTACAAACTATACAAGCAGCTCAATATCAAAAAACAAACAACCCAATCCAAAAATGGGGAGAAGACCTAAACAGACAGTTCTCCTAAGAAGATATACAGATTGTCAACAAACACATGAAAAGATGCTCAACATCACTAATCATTAGAGAAATGCAAATCAAAACTACAATGAGGTATCACTCCACACTATTCAGAATAGCCATCATCAAAAAACCTACAAACAATAAATTCTGGAGAGGACATGGACAAAAGGGAACCCTCTTGCACTGTTGGTGGGAATGTAAATTGATACAGCCAGTATGGAGAACAGTATGGAGGTTCCTTAAAAACGAAAATTAGGACTACCATATGACCCAGCAATCCCACTACTGGGCATATACCCTGGAAAGCCATAATTCAAAAAGAGTCATGTTCCACAATGTTCATTGCAGCTGTATTTACAATAGCCAGGACAAGAAAGCAACTTAAGTGTCCAGCAACAGATGAATGCATAATGATGTGGCACATATATGCAATGGAATGTTACTCAGCCATAAAAAGAAACGAAATTGAGTTATTGGTAGTGAGGTTGATGGACCTAGAATCTGTCATACAGAGTGAAGTAAGTCAGAAAGAGAAAAACAAATACTGTATGCTAATGCATATATATGGAATCTAAAAAAAAATGGTTCTGTAGAACCTAGGGGCAGGACCGGAATAAAGATGCAGACATAGAGAATGGACTTGAGGACACGGGGTGGGGGAAGGGTAAGCTGCGGTGAAGTGAGAGAGTGGCATGGACTTACATATACTAACAAATGTAAAGTAGATAGCTAGTGGGAAGCAGCCACATAGCACAGGGAGATCAGCTTAGTGCTTTGTGACCACCTAGAGGAATAAGATAGGGTGGGTGGGAGGGAGACGCAAGGGGGACGAGATATAGAGATATATGTATATGTATAGATGATTCACTTTGTTATAAAGCAGAAACTAACAAACAATTGTAAAGGAATTATACTCCAATAAAGATGTTAAGAAAGAAAAAAAGAGAACAAAAAAGGTACATGCACCCCTACGTTTATAGCAGCACTATTCATAATAGCCAAGACATGGAAAGAACCTAATCTTCCATCAACAGATGAATGGATAAAGAATTGGTACATATATATCAATACAATGGAATATTAGTCAGCCATAAAAAAAGAATGAAATAATGCCATTTGCAGCAACATGGATACAACTAGAGATTATTACACTAAGTGAAGTAAGTCAGAAAGAGAAAGACATATAACATATGGTATCACTTATATGTGGAATCTAAAATATGATACAAATGAACCTATCTATGAAACAGAAACAGAATCACAGACATAGAGGATAGACTGGTGGTTACCAAGGGAGAGGGATGGAATGGGAGGTGGAGTTAGCAGATGTAAGCTTTTTTATATAGAATGGATAAACAACAAGGTCCTACTCTATATCACAGAGAACTATATTCAATAATCTATGATAAACCATAATGGAAAAGAATATTTTAAAAAGAATATATATAATATACATATATAATGTACAGTGAATCACTTTACTGTACAGCAGTAATTAACACACACTGTAAATCAACTATACTTCAATAAAAATTTTTTTTAAAAATGCCCAGATAGAATTGTGGCTCATACCCCACTGACTACACGTGGCTGGACAGAAATGTGGGCTTGCACTCCATTTACAGCTAGGGTACAACCAACTGCTGCCAGCTCTCAGGGCAATTGTCCTTCTTTCTCCTGGTTATCTTTGAATTTGGGGAAAGTAGTATGTTTTGCACCCTCTTTGGGAACACTTCTTACGTCCATGGAGTTGTTCAGTACGGTCAGGAGTACATACTACTTGTCCTGGCTAAAACCTAACAAGATATTTGAAAGGATTTTTTAAAGTAGCTTTATGGTGAGAAGTTGGCCAATTTTTATTTTATTTTATTTTAAAATAAAGCCACCACGTGGCCTTGCAGGATCTTAGTTCCCTGACCAGGGACTGAATCCAGGCCCACCGCAGTGAGAGCACAGAGTCCTAACCAGTGGAGTATTCCCAGAATTTGGCCAAATTAAAAGCTGATATTCAGAGCCTAATAGGAACTTTCCTTTTTGGCCATGCCCCTAATCTAAAATGAAACTACATGCCCAGAGGGAAAGAAAAACATTCTGAACCCTTTGTGGGAGGATTTACTGAAACATTACAAAGAGAACCTAGGAACCTTTTCACTTCTATCTTAGTAAAGATCTTTGGCTAAATATAAAGAAGCAAATTGAAGATAATGTACTCTTTTTTTTTTAAGATTTTTTGATGTGGACCATTTTTAAAGTCTTTATTGAAGCAATTACAATACTGCTTCTGTTTTATGTTTTGGCTTTTTGGCCTCGAGGCATGTGGGATCTTATCTCCCCAACCAGGGATTGCACCCACACCCCCTGCGTTGGAAGGCAAAGTCTTAACCACTGGACCACCAGGGAAGTCCCTCAACCCAATCTCTGAGGAATTAAAAACTGTCTGACAAACTGAAGACAACTTGTACAACTTGTCTTACAAATTGAGTCTTCACAAGAACGAAAAATCTCAGCTATCCTTTTTTACCAATCCCCAAACAACCCGTCTTCATCTCAAAAGGTTTGTAGGTATTGAAAAAACTCAGGCTTTAGGAAACAAAAGCCCTTCTAGGAGAAACTTATATTCTTTCTCTGTGCCTTTGAGATATATTTAAATGTTCTACCCCGTCTTCTCTAGGAACTGAGGGCCATCTCTTTAAAATGCAAACTTCAGGGAGGTCATTCTTATCAGAAGGGGAAAAAAAAGAGAGAGAGAAAAAAAGGCTATTTGGAAACTAGGTGAATAAAAAAATCTTAAAAACCTTCACTACCAATATTAGTGAAAAGTTTAAGCCACCTGAGCAAGTAACCTGAACTTATTCTATCTGCCAGATACACAATTTGGATCCAGCTGTTTCTTTTATAAACTAGTGAGTTTTTGCATTATCATATATGTGTCATGGCTAAAATTTTTAAATGAAAGCTGTAAGATCTCTGCTTGCATCTGTCTGTATGTTTATGTATGTCTATGTATGCATGTTATAGATATGTAATATTTTTCTACCTCTGGGTGGTATTGCCAAAATGAATTTGTAAAGAGGTCTGTTTGATTGACTTAAATTAAATATACTCTCAGGAATATAGAAATTACTGAAATGTGTTTCAGGTTCATGTGATCTAGGATAATCTTTAGTAAATAAAAGCTAGTTTAAGTTTGTTGGTTTAATTAAAACAGGAATTTTTCGTATTCAAATATAATATAGATATACAACTTCTATTCTACCTCGGTTTACTAAAAGTTAAATAAGCTCACATTATCTCTGTTACATAATTTGTCAGCAAGAAAGATAAGATGATGACTAGCATTTAATGTCACGTGAAGCTTTCATAAGTAATCTAAACACGATTGCCAAGAATAAGTAAATTAAATACATATAAAAGTTTATTAATGAATTTTTCAACAGTAATTATGCTTTATGATAAGTCTACATAAAAATTGTTTCTAAATCTTTTTAAAAACTTGAAATGTTAAAGTTATATTGAGATAAGTTAAATGATGACTATTCATCGAATAGCTAGATCATTTTCAACTAAGATAAAATACTGAAACATTAATTACTGAGCATAGGTTTAACCACTTTTGGCTTCCATTAACAGAGGAACTAAAGATATTTGGGTTTATTAGTAAACATGTTTTTTGAGGTATTGAAAAATTTACTATAAGGAAGAATATACATCCAGAAATTATTAAATGCATTTATAAATTTGGCAATCATCAGAATGCTAGCGCAACCAACAGTCCACAATTGCTAACCTCTTAGTTTCCACTTGGACTTAAGGACTCTAAGGGTTAAGAATTCCAATCAGGGGGAGATCAAGATGGCAGAGTAGGAGGATGTGGAGCTCACCTTCCCCCACCAACACATCAAAAATACATCTACATGTGGAAAAATTCTCACTGAAAACAAACTGAGACTGGCAGAAAGACTCTTGTACAACAAAGGCTGTAAGAAAGATCCACACAGAGTTGGGTAGGAAGGGAAGAGAAGCAATCAGGTCAGGACCGGCACCCCTGGTAGGGGACAAAGATGAGGAGGGAGATTACACAAGCTCAGAGATCCTCCCTGAGGATCGAAGGATCTAAGGTAGAGCCACATATTGGGCAACCCAAACCTGGGGGTTTGACACCAGGAAGATGAGTCCCCTTAGCTGGTTTGAAAATCAGTGGGACAAACAAGAGGGCTGTAAGAAACCTAGACTCTGCTCATGAAGAGCACACACACACTTGCTCACTCCCAAAACAAGGTGGAGGAAGCTGACTGGAATTGCACAGGACTCTGGCCAGTTTCCCACAACCACCCCAGCACAAGCCCCAGCCTGAGTCGTGCGCCCACTCTAGCCACTCTTGCCCCATGGCAAAGCTCCACACTAGAGCAGCAGCTGTAGTGGCTGAGGGGAGTGTGCAGTTGTGAGGGACAGAGCTGGCTCAGACCCAGAATGGCATCTGAATGGGGCAAGAGTGGCCATTGCTGACACTTGTGGAGGCAGCACATAGGAAGTGGTCTGGAACTCTGACTGAGGCCAGGACTACCACAGCTCATGCCTCTACCCACATCAAGTACCCACAGTAGCCCCTCTTGCTCCAGCATAGCTCACCTCTAGGGCAAGAATGCTGCTGCTGAGAATGGGGAGAGCACACACTTAGAGGGAATGGAGCCACCTCAGACCCAAACCTAAAGGCATCTGCTCTAGTAACTAGGGAACAGACCCCACCCCCAATAGGGAGGTGGTGGCAACTGAGAAGAGGAGAAACCCAGGCTCACACCTAGCTCCAGTTCTAGTCCTTCAGTCTCCAGCCCCACCTCCTACCAAGGCGATAGCCACCAGCATGCCCTGGGGGAAGACATGATTCATGCTTATGCCAGATCCAGCTCTCCAAACAAACTCACTGGGAACACACAGACTGTGTAAGGATGCTTCCACATAAGGATACTGGTTCAAGATCAAAATAGGTAATATTTGACCTAATGTCATAGAGAAGTTAAGCAAAATAAGAAGACAGAGGAATTTGTTTCAAATGAAAGAACAAGAGAAAACCCCTTTAAAAAAAAAACCCACTAATGAAACAAAAATAATGTACCAGATAAGGAGTTCAAAGAATTAGTAATAAGAACACTAACAGAATTAGGGAAAAGAATAGATGAACACAGTGAGAATTTTAACAAGGAATTGGAAAATATAAAAAAAGAACCAGTCAGACCTGAAGAGTACAATAACTGAAATGAAAAACACATTGGTAAGAATTAACAGCCGACTAGCTCATACAGAAGATGCATAAGTGGTCTGGAAGACAGAATTACGGAAATCACCTAATCAGAACAACAAAGAGAAGAAAAAATTAAGAAAATGAGAACAGTTTAAGGGACCTGTGCCACATCAAGAATACCAACACTGGTACTGTAAGGGGCCCAGAAGGAGAAGAGAGAGAGAAAAGGATCAAAATGTATTTGATGAAATTATGGCTGAAAAGTTCCCAAACATGAAGAAGGAAACATATCCAGGTACAGGAAGCACAGAGGGTCTCAAACAAAATGAACCCAAACAAACCCAGAACACAATATATAATTAAAATGGCAAAAGTAAGAAATAGAAGAATTCTAAAAGTAACAAGAGAAAAACAGTCACATACAAAATCAGCTGATTTTTCTGCAGAAACATTGCACGCCAAAAGAGAGCGCCATGATATATTCAAAGTGCTGAAATGGAAAAATCTGCAATCTAGGATACTTTACCCAGGAATATTATTATTTAGAATTGAAGGAGAGACAAAGAACTTCTCAGACAAGCAAAAACTAAAGGAGTTCATCGATACTAAATCTACTTTAAGAGAAATGTTAAAGGGTTGTCTCTAAGTGGAAAAGAAAAGGCTACAACTAAAAGTAAGAATCTATAGCACCGAGGACATTTAAGTCAAGGGTAGAAGAGGAAGAGCCCATCTGAAAAGATGCTATTTTCTCCCCAGGAGAAAAATAATGGGGGAAAAAATTCTTTTGTAAAACATTATCTCTGCCACCTTCAAGCCCCCTCACAAAAAATTTCAAAATGCTTTAAGTAAAATCTCACTAATACAGTCAAAAAAAAGAATCTATAGGAAAAGAAAAATCCCACTCAGAAAGGCAGATATATAGTAAAGCCTGTGGATCAACTACTTAAGTTAGTACAAAGATTAAAAGACAAAAATTTGTAAAATCAACTATAATTAAAATAAAGAGTTAAGGGATAAACATGAAGATATAAAATATGGCATCAAAAACACAAAACATGGGTGGGGGGAGTAAAAATTATAGATGTTTTAGAATATGTTTGAACTTAAATGACTACCAGTTTAAAAGATATAGTTATAGGTTAACATATATTAAACCCCATGGTAAACACAAACCAAAAACCTATAATAGATACGTAAAAACTAGACAGAAAGGAACACAAGGATACCACTAAAGAAAATCATCAAACCACAGGGGAAGAAACTAAAACATGAAGAAAAGAACAGAAAAGAACTACAAGAACAACCAGAAAACAAGTAACAATATAGCACTAAGTACATACCTTACAATAATCACTTTAAATGTCAATGGAGGGACTTCTCTGATGGTGCAGTGGTTAAGAATCTGCCTGCCAATGCAGGGGACATGGGTTTGAGCCCTGGTCCGGGAAAATTCCACATGCTGTGGAGCAATGAAGCCTGTGCACCCCAACTACTGAGCCTGTGCTCTAGAGCCCATGAGCCACAACTACTGAGCCTGCACACCACAACTACTGAAGCCCACACGCCTAGAGCCCATGCTCTGCAATAAGAGAAGCCACCGCAATGAGAACTCCACACACCACAACGAAGAGTAGCCCCTGCTTGCCACAACTAGAGAAAGCCCACGTGCAGCAATGAAGACCTAACGCAGCCAAAAATAAATAAAATTAAATCTTAAAAAAAATAAAACTCAACGGACTAAATGTCCCAAACAACAGACATAGGGTGGCCGATTAAAAAAAAAACAAAAAACAAAAAACCAAGACCCACGCATATGCTGCTTGCAAGAGACTCACTTCAGAGCTAAAGACACACACAGCATAAAAGCAAGAGGATGGGGAAAGATATTTCATGCAAATGGAAACAAAAAGAAAGCAGGTATAGCAATACTCATATCACAAAAAATACTTTAAAAACAAAGACTATAAAAAAAGACAAAGAAGGGAATTATATAATGATAGAGGAATGAATACAAGAAGAAGATGTAACACTTATTAACATACATGCACCTAACATGGACCACCTAAATATATAAAGCAAATATTAACAGACATAAAGGAGAAATTGACAATAATAGCATAATAGCAGGGGACTTTAACACCCCTAATTACATCAATGGATAGACCATCCAAACAGAAAATCAGTAAGGTAACAGCAGTCTTAAATGAGACGTTAGACCACTGGAGTCAACACACATCTACAAGGCTTTCCATTAAAAAATAGCAGAATACACATTCTTTTCAAGACCACATGGAACATTCTCCATGACAGATCACATGGCAGGTCACAAAACAACTCTCAACAAACTCTGGAGGACAGAAGTTATATCAAGCATTTTTTGCAATCACAGTAGCATGAAACTAGAAATTAACTACAGGAAGAAAAACGGAGAAAACACAACATGGGGTGACAGAACAAAATGCTACTAAAAAACCCATGGGTCAGTGAAGGAATCAAAATGGGAATCAGAAAATACCTCGAGACAAATGAAAATAAAAACACAACTTTCCAAAATCTAGGGATGCAGCAAAAGTACTTCTAAGAGGGAAGTTTACAGCAATACAGGTCTAAGGTCTACATAGAGAATCCTAAAGATGCCACCAGAAAACTACTAGAGCTAATCAATGAATTTGGTAAAGTTGCAGGATACAAAATTAATGCACAGAAATCTCTTGCATTCCTATACACTAATGATGAAAAATCTGAAAGAGAAATTAAGGAAACAATCCCATTCACCATTGCAACAAAAAGAATAAAATACCTAGGAATAAACTCTACCTAGGGAGACAAAAGACCTTTATGCAGAAAACTATAAGACACTGTTGAAAGAAATTAAAGATGATACCAACAGATGGAGAGATATACCATGTTCTTGGATTGGAAGAATTAATATTGTGAAAATGACTATACTACCCTAAGCAATCTACAGATTCAATGCAATCCCTATCAAATTACCAATGGCATTTTTTCCAGAACTAGAACAAAAATTTTTTTAATTTGTATGCAGACACAAAAGACCCTGGATAGCCAAAGCAGTCTTGAGGGAGAAAAACGGAGCTGGAGGAATCAGGCTCCCTAACTTCAGACTATACTACAAAGCTACAGTAATCAAGACAATATGGTACTGGCACAAAAACAGGATAGAAAGCCCAGAGATAAACACACACACATATGGTCAGCTAATCTATGACAAAGGAGGCAAGGATATACAATGGAGAAAAGACAGTCTCTTCAATAAGCGGTGCTGGGAAAACTGAACAGCAAATGTAAAAGAATGAAATTAGAACACTCCCTGACACTATACACAAAAATAAACTCAAAATTGATTAGAGACCTAAATGTAACACTGGACACTGTAAAACTCTTAGAGGAAAACATAGGAAGAACACTCTTTGACATAAATCACAGCAAGATCTTTTTTGATCCACCTCCCAGAGTAATGGAAATAAAAACAAAAATAAACAAATGGGACCTAATGAAACTTAAATGCTTTTGCAAAGCAAAGTAAACTACAAACAAGATGAAAAGACAACCGTCAGAATGGGAAAAAATATTTGCAAATGAATCAACAGACAAAGGATTAATCTCCAAAATATATAAACCACTCATGCAGCTCAATATTAAAAAAACAAACAACCCAATCAAAAACTGGGCAGAAGACCTAAATAGACATTGTTCCAAAGAAGACATAAAGATGGCCAAGGAGCACATGAAAAGCTCCTCAACATCACTAATTATTAGAGAAATGCAAATCAAAACTACAATGAGGTATCACCTCACACCAGTTAGAATGGGCATCATCAGAAAATCTACAAACAACAAATGTTGGAGAGGGTGTGGAGAAAAGGGAACCCTCCTAGACTGTTGGTGGGAATGTAAATTGATACAGCCACTATGGAGAACAGTATGGAGGTTCCTTAAAGAACTAAAAATAGAATTACCATATGACCCAGCAATCCCACTACTGGGCATAAATCCAGAGAAAACCATAATTCAAAACGACACATGCAGGGCTTCCCTGGTGGCGCAGTGGTTGAGAGTCCACCTGCCGATGCAGGGGACATGGATTCGTGCCCCCGTCTGGGAAGATCCCACATGCCGCAGAGCGGCTGGGCCCGTGAGCCATGGCCGCTGAGCCTGCACGTCCGGAGCCTGTGCTCCGCAACGAGAGAGGCCACAACAGTGAGAGGCCCGCGTACCGCACACACACAAAAAAGACACATGCACCCCAATGTTCATTGCAGCACTATTTTACAATAGTCAGGTCATGGAAGCAACCTAAATGCCCATCGACAGACGAATGGATAAAGAAGATGTGGTACATATATACAATGGAATATTACTCAGCTATAAAAAGGAACAAAATAGGGTCATTTGTAGAGACATGGATATATGTAGAGACTGTCATACAGAGTGAAGTAAGTCAGAAAGAGAAAAATAAATATCGTATATTAATGCATATATGTGGAACCTAGAAAACGGTACAGATGAACTGGTTTGCAGAGCAGAAATTGAGACACAGAAGTAGAGAACAAACGTATGGACATCAAGGGGGGAAAGCAGCAGGGGGTGGGGGTGTGATGAATTGGGCGATTGGGATTGACATGTATACACTGATGTGTATAAAATGGATGACTAATAAGAAAATAAATAAATAAATACACTTTGTGAGGATGGCCAGAAAAAGAAACAATGTGGTACTAGTACAAAAACGTCATATAGCTCAATGGAACAGAATAGAGAGCCCAGAAATAAATCCACACACCTGTGGTCAATTAATCTTCGACAAAGAGGCTAGAATATACTATGGAGAAAAGATAGTCTCTTCAACAACTAGTGTCGGGAAAGCTGTACAGCCACATGTGAATCAATGAAGTTAGAACACTTCCTCACACCATAAACAAAAATAAACTCAAAATGGCTTAAAGAATTAAATACAAGACATGATGCCATAAAACTCCTAGATGAGAACATAGGCAAAACATTCTTTGACATAAACCATAGCAATGTTTTCTTAGGTTAGTCTCCCAAGGCAATATAAATAAAAGCAAAAATAAACAAATGGGACCTAATCAGACATATAAGGTTTTACACAGCAAAGAAAACCATCAGCAAAATGAAAAGACAACCTACAGAATGGGAGAAAATATTTGCAAACGATGCAAGTGATCAGGGCTTAATTTCTAAAATACACAAATGCTCATATAACTCAATAACAACATACAAACGACATAATCAAAAAATGGGTAGAACACCTAAATAGACGTTTCTCCAAAGAAGACATACAGATGGCCAACAGGCACATGAAAAGATGCTCAACGTCACTAATTATTAGAGAAATGCAAATCAAAACCACAATTAGAAATCACCTCACACTTATCAGAATGGCTATCATCAAAAAATCTACAAATAACAAACGCTGGAGAGGGTGTGGAGAAAAGGGAACCCTCCTACACTGTTGGTGGGAATGTAAATTGGTATAGCCACTATGGAAAACAGTATGGAGGTTCCTTAAAAAACTCAAAATAGAGCTACCATATGATCCAGCAACTCCAGTCCTGAGAACATATCTGGAGAAAACTATAATTAGAAAAGACACATGTGCTTCAATGTTCACAGCAGCACTATTTACAATAGCCAAGAGACATGGAAACAACCCAAGTACCCATCAACAGATGACTGGATTAAGAAGAGATGGTATATGTATATACAATGGAATATTACTCGGCCATTAAAAAAAGAATGAAATATGGCCATTTGCAGCAACATGGATCAACCTAGAGAATATTATACTTAGTGAAGTCAGAAAAAGACAAATTAATATGATCTCACTTGTATGTGGTATCTAAAAAATAATACAAATGAATCTATACACAGAACAGAAACAGACTCACAGACATAGAAAAACAAATTTATGGTTACCAAACGGGAAAAAAGAGGCAGGGGGAGGTATAAATTAGGAGTATGGGATTAACAGATACAGACTACTGTACATCAAACAGATAAGCAACAAAGACTTACTGTATACCACAGGAAATAATATTTGATACATTGTGATAACCTATAATGGAAAAATAATCAGAAATATGTAGGTAGATAGATAGATATAAGCTAATCACTTTGCTGTATACCTGAAACTAACACAATATTGTAAATCAACTATACTTCAATTAAAAAATAAATACATAGAATTTTTAAATTATTTGAGGGAAAATTAACAAATTTATAATATTAGGCTCTACTACTTTTAAAAATGTTAAAGCTTTTCGTTCAAGGTCTTTTAAAAATGTTCTTCAAAAGAGTTTTCAAAAATGCCTCCAACAAAGGTCAGAGATTATCTCCTATTGTATTTTCTGGTGATTATTACTGGTATAGATAAATGTTATTTTTACAAGTTTATTTTGTATCCAGCTCCTTGCTGACGTCTGTAAATGCTAAAAATTTGCTAACATCTGGTGGGGGTTTTTTTGGTGGACAATAACAACATCTGCAAAAAATAAAATTAAAAAAGAAAAGAAAAATGAAAAATAAGACAGTTTGCTTCTTCCCTTACAATTCTCATACACTTGTTTGTTTGTTTTGTTTTATTGTTCAGGACTTCTAAAGTGGATAACATTTTTGTCTTATTCCTGACCTTGAAAGGAACTTGGGTTCTGTTAATTTTTAATTATATCTCATTTTCTTGTTTCTTGTTCCTTTTGATTTACTCTATTGCTTTGTACCAACCACGTGGGTCTTATTGATTTTATTGCTGGGGTGCAGTGGACCTATTTTTTTTTGTTTAAGCTTTATGTGTGTTCTAAAGTACAAAAGGGTTGACAACTACCAGTCTATAACCATTGTTCTCACAATTACCTGACTTGATTGCATGTGAGGCTTTTGAAAAACATAAACTCTCGGGCAAGGCATTTAGTGATCACGATTCAGCTGATCTGGGCAGCAGCTTGAGAATCCATATTTTTAGAAAAGTTTGCAGGAACCTCTGACTATCAATAAGATTTGGAAATTACTGAATTTGAGAACCTATAAAAACATGATCTAGTGTTAAAAGGATAAAAAGGAACCTCTAAGGTTCTAAAGATTTTTCAGTAAGAAGTTAACAGATGTTTAGGTGGTTTGGGGGAAAATGTGGAGGTGGCCAGCCATCCTGGAAGAGGTGTATTAATAAAGGAGTGAGAGCTGAAGGAAAGAAAGGTCAGCTCCAGAAAATAAAAACAGTTACTCATTAAAATGTATCAACAGAATGCAAAAAAGGAGTGGCAAGAAAGAGAGAGTTAAAAAAGAGGGCATAGCATAAAGCCATATTAAAATTAGACTTAACCCCCAGGGTAATGAGAAGCCATTGAAGGGATTTAAGCAGGGAGGGACGTGAAGAGAGTTTTTGCTTGAGAGGACTGATTTAGCAACAATGGAGAAAAATTAATGGGTGAGAAAGCGGAACTGAAGCTTTGACCCTTGGGATGACTTCTACAATTCAGGAAATAAACAATGGTGACTTGAACTATTATACAGTTGAGGAAGAAAAGACTATTAGACAAGGGTAAAAGATATACATAAGTAGAACTAACAGAAGGTAATGATGACTGGTGATAAGATGTATAAGAAAAGGAAGAGTAAATGCACTGGAATCAATTAATTACTCATAAGTATTCTCTGAGCTCTATATTTTGGATTTAATGTATTTATCTACAACTGTTCAGGCATTCTCAAAAACACTGAGGTTAAAGATAAATGTGTAGTATACATTTTATTCAAAATTGTCAGACTTTAAAGAAAATTGATGATAATATGTAAATAAATATTCAAACACAGAATAAGTAAAAATTATTTGGACAGGTTCATTTCATAGTATGTCACATTCCTTGCCCCTTCAGTTTGGTTCACTCTAACTTACCCATTTCTCTCCGCCACTGGAGCAGCTCCACAAAGTCCCCATAACCTAAAACATCACCGAGCCTGTTAAAGTCACCAACAGAGACTGAGCTGAGAATAAAGGGGATCATGGAGAAACTAGACCAGCTGATCCCACCCAGACCCTTCACCCACGTGAGCTCCACCACCAGCGCCACACACAGCAAAGCCACCCTCCTCAGCCCTCAAGACACATACTGCAGGGGGGATCAGCTAGACGTCCTGCTGGAGGTGAGGGACCACTTGGGACGCAGAAAGGAATATGGCGGGGATTTCCTGAGGACCAGGATGTCCTCCCCAGCTCTGAAGGCAGGCGCTTCGGGAAAGGTGACAGACTTCAACAATGGCACCTACCTTGTCAGCTTCACCCTGTTCTGGGAGGGTTGGGTGTCTCTGTCTGTCCTGCTCATCCTCCCCAGTGAAGGGTTGTCGGCTCTCTGGAGGGCAGGGAACCAAGGCTATTGACAGGGTGATCTTCACGGGCCAGTCTGCCAGTGGTACCTCCCATGTCAATACTGATTGCGCCCTGGTTTTAAATTCAAGTGCTGAACTGTGTGAGAACCTGGATACTCGTGTCCAAGAATTCTACTTTCTGACCTCAACACATACTCTGTGAGGCCCTGACTGACATGACCACCAGGAATGGAGAAATTTCTTATCGTACTGTCAAGGAAGAAGCTTTTTTTCACAGCTAAGTATACTTTTAGATACCCTGAGAGGTGCCCACAGGCAGAGCTACATTGCCTACCTCAATTAATATTGAGCATGGGGCTTCCCTGGTGGCGCAGTGGTTGAGAGTCCGCCTGCCGATGCAGGGGACACGGGTTCGTGCCCCGGTCCGGGAAGATCCCACGTGCCGCGGAGAGGCTGGGCCCGTGAGCCATGGCCGCTGAGCCTGCGCGTCCGGAGCCTGTGCTCCGCAACGGGAGAGGCCACAATGGGGAGAGGTCCGTGTACCGCAAAAAAAAAAAAAAAAAAAAAAAAAAAAAAATTGAGCATGACCCTCTCAGATGCCTCTTTAAGGTATGATCAGGTATGCGGCATCTTCCTGAGCCCCCTGTTCATGACTCCTACCACCAGGGTTGGCATTCTCACTCAGATGTTCAATAAAAGAGGGCTACCCAAGGTGAGCTATATTATATATGCCTGTCCTTCTCCATGATGACCGGTATTCTCAGATTCAGTCATATCTTTTACTGTAGACCTAGGTTTTACAAAATATGTTCAATGGAAAAGTATTCTGCTGTGTTAGTTAATAGATGTTACACCAGAAAAGGATTCCTCGATAAGTGTATGGTAACATCCATGCTTCTTCATCCCCCATATCATATTCTGTAGATTCTACCTCTTAAGTATCTTTCGCATTTATCCATTTCTCTCCATGATTACTGCTCTTACCTGAGTTCAGATCATCATCATCTCATCTAGATTACTTGTCACAGATTCCTTTCTGCCTAGCCTACCCTCTCTAATCCATTGTCCACACTGCAGCCTGAGTCATCTTTCCAACGATCCAACTCCTTCCTACTGGTCATCTCCAATTGATCTCAAGATCAGGTATTCTCAGATATTCTCAGATATCAGGTTGGAGGAGCCCTTCATACTCCCTGAGTTGTGATCTAGTGATTCTCGGAAGCCTCCAGTTGAACAGACCTCCATAAACTGGGGTGTAAGCGTGTTTCTCATATCAATCATGGCAGTGTCAATGCCAAGATTTTCTCCCATTCCTCACAAACATACTTACTTCCTGGTCTGCCAGCTCTACCATAAGCTGCAAAACACTTCATGAGTCACTTTGGGAATTTACAAATGATAACTTATATGCCACCACAAATCCCAGAACCTGTGGGCCAATCCCTGAGACAACCTATCAGTTCCAGACTCTTTGGTTACTTTGCTAACTTTCTGTAAGTCTCAGTCCATTTCCTTTTCCCTTTCCATTCTTTTTTTTCCCCCCAGGGATCCATTTTTTTTCCTGGGAATTCACTTTCCCTAAGCTTGGCCATAGAGTGGAATGCTAGGTTCTCAGAAACCCCTTTCTCAGCAGTTTTCTAAGTCAAGCTTACAGTCTTTTCCCCTTAAGCTCCCAAAAAATACGCTAAGAGGAAGTAAAGTATGGATAGCAAACATGGAAAAATAACATGCATTTCAGATCTTACAGAGTTATTCAAGTGTTGGCTTCTGATCAATAGTCTTCGATTCCCTTCTGAAACAAGTAAAAGCACAGTTGGGTTTCTGTTCTTTCCCTTTGATCTCTGATGGTACCCCTCACCAAATCTCTTCCTACCCAGTAAGTGTCCTTATGCCTAAGTCCCAGTAAGGATGAAAATGTGTTGATCCCTTCCTTTCTCTGGATTGAACCTGAAGAGACATCCATAGTAGCGAATCAGGTACCACTTATATCCGTTGTACTACCTGGCACCTGGGTCCCCATTCCCCCGTGCCCCCTTTCTGCCTGCTACCGCTTACCTACACATGTACACAGGATTGGAACAAAGAGTGAATCAAAGGGAGAGTAAGGGCTTTGAAGTAGGAGAGTCAGATAGCCTTTCATCAACTGGAGGAAAGAAATGCAGTGTATATTTATTCATGCCTCAGACTGAACATGACTTTCTGCCAGCCACTTTGTGAGGTATTAGGGACACAGCAGTGGACCAGGCAAATGTATTACCTTCCTTCGTAAAGCTTACAACCCTCGGAAAGCAAGTTTCTAGGAAAAATGGAAGGTAAACATAGCAGAAAACATACACAAAGAGGGAAGCAGGAACCCTGTGAGAAGAGGTCTTCATGCCAGGCTAAGAAGCCTGAAACCCTTAGGTGAGTGATGGGGATTTTAAATAAACAACTTTAAAATAAAGGATTTTAAGCAGTAATGTAGTTGCATTTGCAATAAGAAAGGATGCTCTGGCAGTTGTGTTGAAGAATTTAGGTGGGATAAGATTGAGACGGCCTGGGTAGAGGCTGACAGTAATCTAAGAAAAATATTGTATGAACTTGAATAAGTGATGTGTAAGTAGAGAGAGAGGAGGACTTTCAGATTAGATAAATACTTTGAAACTAAAATTCCAGGACACACTGATTGCATGTGACAGAAGAGCAGAGCTGCCCTGGACTTCAAGGTGCTCCCAGAAAGTTAAATAGTTTTCCTAATGCATATACAATGGATATACAATAAAAAATCCTAATTCATATACAATGCCCAATAGATACAATATTTACAACAACCATAATAGCTTGCAGTTGTAGCAAATTTTAAATTATCCTTCACTCACAAGCTTCTATTACTTGTATTGTGTCAACAGACAGCAGGGTAATTTGTTGTCTTATATTTTTGAAGGTCCAGTATAGGAGTTGAAATGATGAAACGTCTTAACCACATTGATGTCTCCTGATATAACAGTGAGTTTGCTTTGCCCTGTGGTAGGTGGTGCTTGGCATGGATCTTCTAAGAGACATTCTGACACAGAGGAAACTTTATCAGAATCAACCCTAACAATCACGGTTTTCCAGGAACACCATTCCTAGCAGGAGTCTGTGGTGTCAATCACCTTGGATTTTAAAGAGAGAAATCAATTCAAGGAAATTATTTCAAACTCTTTTTATAACAGATTTCATCTCAATTTATCCCAAAGGGGAAAGTATTCATATCCTACATCCATATTTAAACCCAGGAATGCATCTCCTAGAGTCAGTGATTCTGTCTGGGGGACATTCTGTACAAATCTCTGATGGATACCCACAGCTCCAGAGTAGGAACATTTTGGTTTAGTTAGCCGAATTCTCTGTGGGCATACCTTCCTAACTTTTAGTGGATGCACTTAGCAGTTTTATATGGAGTTTTCCGTTTCATTAAATGTGTTTTAGTGTTAAACACAAAGCCATGTTACTTACGAAAGAACAATGTTTATACTTAGCTTTAAAATAACTTTCTTTAAAGCCTAAGAGTTTACCAATAACAATCATTTTGAGATGTACCTCAACTGATTTATTGCCTAATATTTATTCATTTATTCAGCAAATGTTTATTGAGATTCTAACAGATATGAGGCGTTATGGGCAAATGGAGAAAAATAAATGTTCAGCAAGGCCGCAATCTGAAAGACATTTAACCTACCAATTCTATGAAGGAAGTAAAAAGGCAGAAGGGCTTATGATAAGGTGGTATTTGACTTAGCCCCAAAGGATATCTGTAGACAGGGAATGAGGTGAAAGGGAAAACTCATAAAGATCATGAGTAAGGTTGCCGGGTTTAGCAAATAATAATACAAAGTGTCAGTTCAATTTCAGTAATTCCTGATTTCTTATGCATATGACATGAGATAAAGGGAAAATATTGCACGAGAAATACTGACACTAAAAAATGATTGCTCCTTAAAAATAATTCAAATTCAATTTAGTATTCTGTATTTTTTTAATCTGATTACTCAGGAGCAAAATCATCATGAACTTTGTTCAACAGCCCAAAGGAGTGAGAGCATTTGGTGGAATGTAGTGGAGCATGAGGCTAAAAAAAGGAAGAAACTAAATCATGGAAGGCTCTCAAGTACAAAGCTGAGGATTTCAGTGTTTATTCAGTAAGTTTTTGAAAGCTACAAAAAAACAATGAAGGAAGAGAGTGATGCAATCTGCTTTGTACTTTAAAGAGCTAATTCACAATTTAACAAAACGTGCATGACCTACGGGAAGACAATTTAAATTGCTACTAAGTGATATAAAATAAAATTTATATAAATAGATGAAAAAATACTGTTTGTTTCTGGGTGGGATGACTTGATACCGAAAAAAATGTCAATCATCTCTGCATTATTTTCTTACTGTTGCTGTAACAAAGTATCTTGAACAACAAAAATGTATCTTCTTGAAACAACAAAAATGTATCACCTTGCAGTTCTGTAGTTCAGTAGTTCAACATCAGTCTCACTGGGCTAAAATTAAGGTGTAGCAGGACGGCATTCCCTTCCGGAGGCTCTAGGGCAGAATCAGTTTCCTTGTCATTTCAGGCTTCTGGAGGCTGCCCACATTCCTCGCAGCCCCCTTCCTCCTTTTCTCAAAGCTACAATGGTGGGTCAAGTCCTCACACCACATCTTTCTGACCCATTTTTCTGCTTCCCTCTTCCACTTTTGATAACTAAAGCGATTCAGATTGGTCCCACCCAGATAATCCAGGATAATCTCCCAGCTCAAAACACATACCCGTAATCATATCTGGAACGTCCCACTTGCCGTGGAAGGTAACATATTCACAGGTCTCAGGAATTATAAAGTAGATATTTTTGGAGGGCCATTAGTCTGCCTGCCACAATCCCTAAACTAATCAATAAATACAATGGAATCTTAAAACTATTACTAACATACTCTTAAAAGTATTCAAGCCTTTTCTAAAATTATCAAGTAAAATAAACACGTAAGACTGAATATAAGAGAATTTGCTATATATTTGAAATGGTCCTGCAGAGTGCTTAGTTTGACACTTGGCAAAAATGAATACCCTGACACATTAATATTATACAAGATATGGTTTATGATAATAAACTCACCGAAGTACGCCAGTGCATTATTAGGATGGGTAGAGCAATGTTAAGTTTCCAGGGCTATGATATTCAGCCATCCAGGATGCGATGCTGTCAAACATTATAGAAGGTCAAACATGTCACACGGAAATTCCAACACAGGAATTTCATAGGATTATGAAAACTCTCTTTAGCAGGCCAAAATCACCAGGACTTAACAACTCCTCCAGGTCATCAAGGAATAGCTAATCCAGAATTTTTCCAGTTCTGCAATCAGCACCATTTTGCCATTTGTCCAAAGGTTACACGCACAGAACAACCATGTTGATGACTGTTATGTGGACATTGACAACCAGAGACCACAAGGCCTACATGGGGCTAATCAAGGAAAGTGAAGCAGGTGGTCTCCCAATATCCGTTCCCCTCTCCCTCTTTAGTAACTGAACACCAGAATTTTAGCTGGGTCCATTGTCACAAACTAAGGGCCACAGCCTTCTTTCAGCTAGTTAAGGCCATAACTAGATTTTTGCAAGGATTGTGAGTGGAAGTGATAAGGGAAACTTCTAGGTCATGCGTTTAAAAGTAAAACAACTAGCCCTCCCCTTCCTACTGGCTGAACTGTAGATATAATGGTAAGAGATGAAAGAGCCATGTTAGACCGTGGGACTGAAGTCATAGGTTAAGAATAGCACCTTAACTGTGGTGATGGCGTCATGGGTTTATGCATATGTTCAAACTCATCAAACTGTACACATTAAGTATATGCGTTTTTTTGTACACCAATTAGATCTCAGTAAAGTTGTAAAAGGAATAATAAAATTAAGAGTATCACACCAGCCCCCCCGAAAAAAGAACAGCAGAACAAGCAGACAGAAGGAACTGGAATCCCTGACACCATGCAACATATTAGCCCTGGCTTGCTCACTATATGACTGTTATGTGAGGGATAAATACGTTTGTATTTTTAAGTCATTATTATTTTCTTCCTATCTAATACAGAATATGATATTAGTACAGAAGTGCTGATGTAAACAAACCAAAATACGATGCATTGGTCTAGTGGTAGGAGAGTGACACAGCAAGTGACGAGGAAGCATGACAGGTAAGGAATCTGATGATCTCTGTTACCCCATAGCAAAACTCTTGGTGCACTGCTACCTGAGATACATTGGAAGACAGACCATGTGCCAAGAGAGCTTGTAATTCTAATGGAACTCGCTGGGAAAATCTCAGAATATTGGTTTGTGTTGCCTGCTGCGTGTCACTTTTAGCAAAATCCTATTTAAAAATATGAATTCAAGTTAGATATTTTAAGCTTTTTTGAAGTTTTTTAAATGTGGATATGTTATTTTTTTTTTTTTTTTTTTTTTTTTTTTTTTTTGTGTTACGCGGGCCTCTCACTGCCGTGGCCTCTCCCGTTGCGGAGCACAGGCTCCCGACGCGCAGGCCCAGCGGCCATGGCTCACGGGCCCAGCCGCTCCGTGGCATGTGGGATCTTCCCAGACCGGGGCACGAACCCACGTCCTCTGCATCGGCAGGCGGACTCCCAACCACTGCGCCACCAGGGAAGCCCTGGATATGTTATTTTTAAGCTATTTTTAAAATGTTTAAAAATATTCCTATAAAAAAAGTTCATAGAAAAAATAAATTATTGCTTCATTAATTGAGCAAGGGTAAGTGATTTTATACAAGGACACCAACTGTCAGACCAGTGATATTCAGGTTAGAGACCAAGGCCTAAGTCAGCACAGCATCAGCAAAGATGGCAAAGAAATGATAGAACTTCAAGATTCAGTTAATACGATTAAGATAAACGGATGTTTAAAAGGAAAACTCATTTACCTCCTGTGAGACTCTACCCTGTGGTAGTGGATGCAGTACCTACTCAAAGTTGTAAAAAGTATGTAACTATTTTATATTCTTTTAGAAATTCAGGCTGGTATAAAAATACTTTTAATAAGGTCTCTATTCTCTCATTTTGGCTGTTTTATTTTCAACTTCACTTATCTTTCCAGATTTGAGCCTTTTAATTTAGAATATATTGTATTCCCTCTTTCAGAAGAAATGTTGTTCCTGTTTATAAATTCCAATGAAAACTTTACATTTTGATTGACACTTCACACATATGAACAGGTACTCTACCCTAGAGAGTAGGGAAGATCCAGTCAGAAATAATCTTGATGGGTGAGCATTTGAAATGGTACGATATTCTTTTTAAAAATATTAATCATGTCCTTCTAGTTAAAAGGTTTATTTATTTTTTTATCAGCACTAAAATTTTTTATCTTATGGAACTAGAATTTTTAAGAAACAATTCCCTCTGGATACAGAAAGACAGACACATTCAGAGTCAGTGGGGAAAATATAGCTACCCTTTTATCACTTTCCTATTCTGTGATAGATGAGGATTATATCCCAGGAAACTGACCAGATATCAGCCATCATCATCAAAGAAACACAGCCAACACCACACTTGGCTAGCACTTCAGACCCTTCCGCATTGACATTTTTATTCACAGGGCCATCAGTATCAGAAAGGCTATTGAATGACTATTCCTAAGAAGCCCGGACACTAAAATGATCCTTAAAACAGAAAACATCAGGGAGATACACATAGACACAAAGAGGTTTGGAGACATCCGCGGTTAACATTCAATATCTTACCAGGAAGGACATTTTCAAAAATTTCAATGTAGGTGTCATTGATACCTAGGATAGCACCATTGCACATGGCACCAATAGTATCCACACACCTGACCATATGATTGGAAATCAGACTAACATGTACTTAAACTACATTTGTTAAAACAATATACAAAATCCCTAGGGACCAGTCGGCAAATAATCCTATCTGTATTGTCAGAGAAGTTTTACTTATTTTAGGGACAAAGAAAATCAAATTTAAAAGATTCCATCTGGGCAGGGAGGACACTTAAGAACAAAGACAACCAATATAGGCTGCAAAGCCAAAAACACAGACATGAGGAATGATTATGCCATGCCCAGAGCTTGTCTACATGTGAATGTTTTTATTCTGTAAGTAAACTTTGGGTCGTGATTTCTATTACTTGTGGAGGAAAGCATCCTATTTGATACTTTAGTAGGGTAAAAGAGAATAAAAGTGATCACCATGATGGTCTAAAACAGGGGTCATCTAACTTTTCTGTAAAGGGCTAGATAGTAAATGTTTTAGGCTTTGCAGGCCATTACCTCCGTCACAATTGCTCAACTCTGCCATTGTAGCATGAAAGCATAAATGCAGCCAAGACAACATGTAAAAGAATGAGTATGGCTGTGTTCCAATAAAACATCATTTATGGATATTGAATTTTGAATTTCATATAGTTTTATTCTTCTTTTGCCCAACTTTTTAAAAATGCAAAAACCATTTTTAGATGACGGGTCCCCTTACAAAAAAGTGGTAAAATGTATTTGACCTCTAGGCCATAGTTTGCCAGCACCTAGTTTAAAACAAAAATCTTGATAGACTTGAACACAAATTCTTTGGAGGTTGAGGGGAAAACTAGTAACAAACTAGGAAGAGAAGAAAGCTCCCATACCTTAAAATTTAGCTACCAGAAAACTACAATAAACATCACTTAGTGAATGAAACATAACAAACGTTTCTTACTAACGTCAGGAAGAAAACATGAATGCCTGTCACTATTGCTATTCAACAGTGTCCTGGCTGTATCTGTCAGAAAGAACAGAAGTAACTGTGCTGGTTATCTGATCACTCACTTTCAGAAACATTCTCTTTAAAAAATACATTCTCATTTTAAAAACATTCTCTTTAAAAAAAGAGCTAAATATAAAAATTTAGAAGGTGACCTAATATAAGCTCAACATACAAAAATTAATAATTTCCCTCATAGTAGCAATAGATGATTAGAAAATATAATTAAAATCCCATGGTATCTTATGTTGTATTATATTTAATTTTAGAAATTTGGGACTTTTGACCTATTGGAAATGCATGTTTTAAAACCATCACTATTGTAAAACATAACGATATATTTAGGAGTGTACACAAAACTTAAAAGTACAACTCAGTAAACTATCAAAAACACTGAGTAACCCAAAAGATAGGAATAAATACAACAATGTGTAAGATACACACACACACACACACACACACACACACACACACACACACACACCACTCTCCAGCCACAAATGGAAAGACTAAACAGACCTATAAATGCAACACAATTCCAATCAAAATCTGAACAGGTTGTGTGTGTGTGTGTGTGTGTGTGTGTGTGTGTATCTGTGAGCACATGCATAATTTGGCAATATGATTCTAAAATTTCTAAGAAAGTTCAAAGGGCCAAAAATACCAAGATACTGCTAAAAAAAGAAGGTTACAGAACTTACTTTTCCAGATATCAACACTTATTTTAAAGCTATTTATAGAATTATGACAGTGTGGTACTGGTGCAAAGAGAAACATGACAAATGAAACAGAATACAGAGAACAGAACTCTTGGCTCCTGACAAACAGACCACTGCAGAGCAATGAGGGAAGCAGTGAGTGACCCTTTTCAATAAATAGTTCTGGGAAAACAGGGTACCCATATGGGAAAAATAAAATTGGACCCCTACAGTCCTTGGGAGATCACAGACATAAATGCGAAAAGCAAAGCAATAAAGCTTCTCGAAGAATACATCTTACACTCTCTGTAGTAAAGAGCCACGTTTTTGGACTTCCCTGGTGGTGCAGTGGTTAAGAATCCGCCTGCCAATGCAGGGGACACAGGTTCAATCCCTGGTCCAGGAATGTTCTACATGCCGCGGAGCAACTAAGACCGTGCACCACAACTACTGAGCCTGTGCTCTAGAGCCCACATGTCACAATCACTGGAGCCCGCGTGCCTAGAGCCGCTGCTCTGCACAAAAAGTCACCGGGATGAGAAGCCTGTGCACCGCAACGAAGATTAGCCCCAGCTCGCCGCAACTAGAGAAAGCCCATGCACACAGCAACTAAGACACAATGCAGCCATAAATTAATTAATTAATTAATTTTTAAAAAGAGCCATGTTTTTAAAAATATCCAAAATCTCAGATGCTTGACTCACCATGAGTTCAATCACACCAGAACTATCAGCAAGATGAGTCCTCTTGCACGCCATGTAATGTCACATCACCATAAAAGTTTCTGAATGCATACTCTCAATCTCTGTACTTATCTCATCATGGATCAGTTAAAAAACAGTTCAGAATTAGCACAGGTCCTCAGAGCATAGTTTGATCAGCACAGTAATAAATAGTTCCTGGACTGTTGAAGATAATATAAGAAAATAACTTTATGACTTCCAGGTAGAATGTTTTCTTAGACTGAATTCCAAAGACACTAATCAGGAGGGGAAATACTGGTAAGTTTTAGTACATTAAAACCAGGAACAGCTATCAAAAGATACCATTAAGAGAGCAAAAAAATAAACCAAAAACTGTGAAAAGACATTTGTAATACATAGAATAAAGTACTTTCTCTTTTCTCTGTGTCCAGATAACTTAAAACCCCAGATTGATAAGTCAGACTATGTAAAAATAAAAACATTTTACATGTCCCCCCAAAAACCATAAGCAGAGTCAAAAGATAAATTACAGGGCTTGCCTGGTTGCGCAGTGGTTGAGAGTCCGCCTGCCGATGCAGGGGACTTGGGTTCATGCCCGGGTCCGGGAGGATCCCACATGCCACAGAGCGGCTGGGCCCGTGAGCCATGGCTGCTGAGCCTGCGCGTCCGGAGCCTGTGCTCCGCAACAGGAGAGGCCACAGCACTGAGAGGCCCGTGTACCCCCCCCCCCAAAAAAAAAAGATAAATTGCAAATAGAGAAAAAACACTTGCAACTTACATCCTTGACAAAAAACTATTATGCCTATTATATAAAAAGTTCTTAAAATTGAAAAGAAAAAGGCCCAGATAGGAAAATTAGAAAAAGATAAGAGTAGACGATTTAGTTGAAGAAATGAAAATGGCCCTTAAACACAGAACAAGAAATATATATCTAAACTACACTGAGATACCATTTCTCTTCTATCAAGATGACAAAAATTCCAAAATTTGAAAACATATGATATTGATGAGACTGTGGAGAAACAGTCATTCTCAGACATCACTGATGGGAATTCAAAATGGTACAGCCCCGGTGGAGAGAAATTTGGCAATATTTGGAAAAGGTACATATGTATTTACCTTTTGACCCAGCATTCTCAAAGACACTAACAAAACTGTGAAACGACTCTACACAGATTATTCATTGGAGCACTGTTTGTGATATCAAAAAGTTGGAAAACAAACAAAATGTGCATCTATAGGGGACCAAACAGATTATGATACATCTTCTCAAGATAACACAATGCCACCATAAAAAGGAATAGGGAGAGCTCTACAAACTAATGTTGTTAGTCTCAGGATATACTGTAAATGAGAAAAGTTGCAGTACATAGTGTGCAACCTCTTAGGTAATTAAAAGGGAAGGATAGACACAGCTGTATTCGCTTATAACTGCAGTAACAACAACAGAACCACTGGATGAAAAATGATAAGTTAATCCATAAAGGCATGCAGAATTCAGAGTAGAAGGGACATGTATAGAAGCAAGACTCTTATACTTTGTTACATAGTTTTGGTTTTGGAACCATACATATGATTTACGTATTAAAAACATTAAACCAAAAAGAAAAAAATTCCTAAAAATGAAAAAATAAATAAATAAACCTAGCTGTAAGTCAAGTTGGTGACACAAAACTATGTTTTTCTGTGTTTCAGAGACTTAAGAACACAGCATTTTGACTGTACTTCCATGGTTGCATATATTCTAAGGAAACATAGAGCTAGAAAAAATTCCCAAGTTTCACACAACAGTCTTTTTATTAGAACTAATACTGATATTATTATTTTGTAACTGTTTTTTACATTTTATTGGATAAGGCAAATTTTTATGTTAGTGATATCAGGAAATGGAGTTTTTAATGAAAAAGAAAAATGCAAGTAAAAAAATTAAAAACGTTAAAACAAACTTTTCAAAAATTGAATTGGAAACATCTGTATAAATTCATGATTCTTTTTATTTTCAAATATACATATGTCCTAGCTCTATCCAGTGAAAAGGCCCAGAGCAAAAATAACCCATTAGCAATAATCACTCCTAGCACCTAGACTGTGGTCTCTAAGAAGACTTCCTCACTAAAAGGAACCAGGGATCCTTGAAGAAAAGAGTTCAGTTTTCTCCAAAAATTTACATGCAGCCACTTGCAATGCAATCACCTTGTCTTTGATTTCCCTCCTTTTGATTATGCTAATGACACATACTGAGAACTTCAAAGATCCCCATCAAGAAGATATTGAGGGACTTCTCTGGTGGCACAGTGGTTAAGAATCCGCCTGCCAACGCAGGGGACACGGGTTTGAGCCCTGGTCCGGGAAGATCCCACATGCCACGGAGCAACTAAGCCCTTGTGCCACAACAGCCTGCATGCTAGAGCCCGTGAGCCACAACTACTGAGCGCGTGCACCACAGCTACCCTCACGCCTAGAGCCTGTGCTCCTCAACAAGAGAAGCCACCGCAATGAAAAGCCCACGCACCACAATGAAGAGTAGCCCCGCCTCGTGCACAGCAACGAAGACCCAATGCAGCCAAAAATAATTAATTTTTTTTAAAAAAGAAGATATTGAAGCAACTGTAGGAAGAACGAGGTTCTGCTCTGAGAATCATTCATTAAATGAACACTTGTTTACTCAACAACTATTATATGGCGGCTTCGGGGTGTGGACATAATGTTAAACAAGAGAGAATACCAGTCAGTATCAAACTATTGCAATCCAGTGTGATACCTGCTACGAAAGGATGCTAGGGGAAACAGAGTCACGCCCCAGCACTGAGTCCAGAGAATGCTTCCGGAGGAAGTAATATCTGAAATGATACCAGAAAAATGAGTAGAATTCAGGGACGCAAAAGAAGGGTTACAAAGGGAGCAACCTAGAGGGAAAGCGTTCTGGAAGGAACAGCATGTACAAAAGGGCTCATCTTCCATGTGCCTTAGTATGCAGGCCCTCCCTTGTCTGCTTTGTTTTCAAATAAGATGATTCATAAAACACTGCTAGCACCTATATTAGGGCTACATGTATGGAACATCTTTACAACTGAAGGATTCCACAAAGATTTTTTTTTTTTCAAAGTTTCAGTTTCTCCACTTTCTCAATAAAACCTCTCTCAGAATTCAGCCTATCCCAGGTCAGACCAAGAACATGGTATTAAATTGCCTGGTGATATACTGAGGGTGGGAAAGTTTTTTTAATTGGGAAAGATTTAATATTCCCTCAGTTGTTAACGCCTAATTTTGTAACTTGAGAGACTAAAGTAAATGAGATGGATAGAGTTAAACTTACTTTGCCTTAACCTGTGTCCCCAACTAAATTTTATATTACTCTTGAGTAGAGATCTTGCTTTGAATGCCCCTTACTATGCCTAGTAAAGACAGATTCTAAAATGTCTGTTGAACAAATGGATAAATTGTCCAGTACATTTTAAAGAAATATCACAGTTTCTGAAGTGCCTAAGAGTTTCAAAAATTTTTCAGTCTCCTCCCCTTGCGACCTAGCTCAGTCTTAGGGGATGAGGGTAACTATGGAATGGAACAGTCTCCTTCTAAACTATACATGCAAAACAGACTCCAGAGCTCCCTGAGCTGCCCTATAGGACAGGCTCTGGTTGATGTGACCAAATCTAGGAGTCATGCTGCTCAGCCTCTGCACCATCCCCTAGGGTCGCAGTCACATAAACGAACAACACCTGCCCCACCACCATCACCACCACCACCACTACACACACACACACACACACACACACACACACACACACACACACTTGGAGGTGGGGCTGCAGAATGGTCAGATCACAAGCTTGAGAGTCAGATTGCCTGGACTTGTATCTTGACTTTGACAGTTATTCCTCTTATGGCCATAGGCAAATTAGTTAATATCTTCCTGCTTCATTTCCTAATCTATGAAATAACTATAAGATAGGACTTACCTCATAGAGTTGATTGTTTCCTCATATTCACAAAATAATTATGTAGCTGGTTATGTCTTCATCGCCTCCCAAAAAATTCTTCCATTGCCCAGAAAGAATTTAGATCCCACATCCAAATCAATTCAAACCTCAAGCCTTCTGGTGATTTTTTTCTTTCTACATACCAGGGACCTTCATATCTAATATATCTTGACAACACACTTTACAGGCCACACCTGGAACCTTGTTATCACCCAACTGATATCTCATACTTTTTAACCGCAGACACTTAATCTTCTACATTTCTTACACAGGCATATCTTGTTTTATTGAACTTTACTTTATTGTACTTTGCAGAGATTGCATTTTTTTAAGTTTTTTTTTTTTTAACGTGGACCAATTTTAAACTCTTTATTGAATTTGTTACAATATTGTTTCTGTTTTATGTTTTGGTTTTTTGGCCCCGAGCCATGTGGGATCTTAATTCGCTGACCAGGGATTGAACCCACACCCCCTGCATTTGAAGGCGAAGTCTCAACCACTGGGCCACCAGGGAAGTCCAGATATTGCATTTTTTACAAATTGAAGGTTTGTGGCAACTCTGAGTTGAGCAAGTCGATTGGTGCCATTTTTTCCCACAGCATTTGCTCACTTTGTATCTCTGCGTCACATCTTGGTCATTCTTGCAATATTTAAAACTTTTTCATTATTATTTTATTGGTTATGGCAATATATGACCAGTGATCTTTATGTTACTCTTATAACTGTTTGGAGGCACCACAAATTGCACCCATATAAGACAATGAATTAATTGATAAGTGTTGTGTGTGTTCCAGCTGGTCCACCCACCAGCTATTCCCCTCTCTTCCTCTCCTCAGGCCTCTCTATTCTGAGACACAACAGTATTGAAATTAGGCCAATTAATAACACTCCCCTGATCAGTCAGCAGCCATCAACGTCAGGGCAAGACCCCCTACCAGCCAAAAGATGACAACTCACTGAAGGCAAGATGATGGTTAGCGTTTTTAGCAATAAAGTATTTTTTAATTAAGGTATGGACATTGTTTTTTTAGACATAATGCTATGGCACACTTAAGAGATGACAGTATAGTGTAAACATAACTTTCATATGGAGTGGAAAAAAAATTCATGTGATTCACTTTAAGGCGGATATTCGCTTTGTTGCAATCTGGAATTAAATCCGTAATATCTCCAAGGTATGCCTGTACTCTCACTCTCATTACACCTTGAATTCACTCACTAATCCAGTAAACAAAAATGTCTTGAAGCCTTTTATGTCCCAGGCACTGTTTCCTTGATTCTTTCATTTTCTTTCAACTCATAAGACTCCGCCTGGCCCCAATTTTCCTTTTCTTCCCAACATAGGTTCTGTAGCTAATTACTTGAACTGTTTTCTCCCCTAAATCCTCAAATTCATTGAACACGTTTTTCTGTTTGAAATCTCAGTTTCCTAGAAGGAAAGCATATTTTAATTCTTAATTTGTCCCTTGTACAGTTGCGTTTTTCTGAAGGTTAAAGAAATAATAAGCAAAATTGCTTCTCTAGATATCATACACTGCTGGAGATTACAAGTTAATTTGTATTCTCACCTTATACCACGTATCAAATGAATCTCAGGTTATTTATAGATTCAAACTTTTAAAAAAAAATCTAACTATTACAACAAACACAGGGGATATAGTCCTTATGAACTCTTCTTTTTAAAATGTAGAAGACCAGCCTCAGTTAAACAAGGGATAAATGATGAAAAACTCTTACAAATAGAATGACAACAATTACTGAATCCACTAAACTATAATACTGGCCAAAACCAAAACAAAACTAGGGAGATTATGGTGGAAAACCATAAATGTTGTGTGTTCTGACACACAAATATTATAAACTCTGATAACACAGAAATGTTATAAATAA